>NC_092211.1:16595607-16599475 GCF_043381705.1 Parasteatoda tepidariorum
CCCACGAAGGCTTTTTGATGGCTTGAGTTTGATCCTCTGCCTTAATTATATTTAATAAATAATAATAAAACAGAATTAAATATTAAAATAGATTTAAAGTCATTTTATTCTCACATAGATGGCCCCACTAGAGTAAAAGTATGATATCATTTATTCATTATGTAACAAAAGATCACGTCATAACTTCATAATATTCAATATCTCTCCCAAATAACAAAGTTTACAAGTGTTGCCATCCTTAAAAACTAATATTAAAAATAATAAGTGTTGCCACCTTCAAAAAACTAATAAATTAAATAATATTTAAAAAAACGAAACTAAATTGAAAACAGAAACCGAAACTAAAAATATATTAGGCTTAAGAAAAAAAGAAATAAGCTCCCCATGACGCTGCAGACGAAGTTTCGATTTTCAAGCGGGCAGAAATAAGCAACTTCCGGTTTGCAGGTGAGCAGAAAAGGCAACTTCCGGTTTGCCGGTGGGCAGAAAAGGCAACTTCCGGTTGGGGCAGAAATAAGCACCCTTTGACTGCCCATCACTTCCGCCGCATAGATGCCTGCCCTTACTACTGACAGCATTACTGTGAATTTTGTTCACAGCAGATATGGCATATTGCAATGATTGATGCAAACGGTCACTGAGATTTTTTCCTACTAAATGCTGTTTGTCAATTACGCAGTGAACAGTTAAAATATCTGGTACCACCATTTCCAAAAGGCAAAAACCCACGATTTCGACCCACCATTGCAGGAGCCTATCAGTGGCAATGGACATAATATTCGCAAGAGGAATGTTTTTCTCTTTAAAATAATCTTCGACAGTATTAAAAATAGAATTACCTTTGATATCTATATAATCAAGCTTCTTGCAAAATGCATATCTTGAATAATGTTTCCTAACCTGGCAAGGTTGATTCATCAACTTGAAGGGAAAATTTGATGGATATCAAAAATTAGAAATTTGAACGTCTTCGGCCCGAACTGAATCGTTGCTTACGGGATGTTTTTTCAATGCATTGGATGCGGCTGGCTGGTGTAAAACAGTTTCCAAAACTTCCTTGACAACCGGCAGTATCAACTCTACTCCGATGGTTTGAGCTTTCCCAGATTTAGCAATAAATTTTGATATATTATAAGAAGCGATCAAACCATCGTCGCATTTTTGTGATGACGTTACTAGTAACCCTGAGACCGAAGGTGCCTTCAGAAACGTGAAAAAAGACGTTCGTCAAAAATGACAAATCTATATCAAGTTTTTTGCAAATGCTCTTGCTAACGGTAAGNCCAATCTAATTGTGAAATTATTTTCATCTCAATGTTTAGTTACCACTTCATTCAGTGATCCTTGGATTTTATAAGATAAGATTGCAAAAATTCTTTCAAAATGTTAGTGGTTGCGTCCATTTTTTTAACCGTTTAAAGGACTTCGAGTGCGAAGGGTTAACTGTGGTAACCAAGAACTGATTGTGGTTGTTGGTAGAGCACTGAGCATTGGGCCTTAAAATGTTCTTTGGCTAAATCAGTTTGAAAAATAAATGAAATAACGTAAGTAATAGTAAAAGACTAAATTATTGCCAGAAAATTCAATGAATGATTTAGAATTAATAATAATTCAATCAGTAAAATTTATCTTGTTTTAATTTTTTATTTTTTAAATAAACGTCAATCCTTACAAAGTATTAGGTCTATTCATATTTAATTAAAAATAACTTAATAAAGCATTGCTTATTATTAATTTTAATAAATTATGGTTGATTCAATTTCAATGGGCCAGTAAGGTACAATCATCATAAAGCAATATCTGAAAGTCTTTTCAAAATAGGAAATTAAAAAATTAATTAAAAAAAAACTTCAAACTGAAATTTTATTCAACGATATTTGGGGTCTTTGTGCATTTGCCCCTTCTGTTCATGCAGAAATTAAGCCCGTTGCTATTTACTCCGGGGAGGAGAATTGTTCGTAAAATGTTCGCAACGGTTCACACAAAGTAAAATTATAGGGATCCTCAATAAGGAGAAGAATTTTTTATAAAATGAATTATAATATTGATGTGTTACTAGCAACAATGCTTTACAAGTAAAAAATTTGAAAATTTTATGCGTTTAAGCCAGAATGTCACTAAAACTTTCTTGATTTCCAAATTTCGATTTTTGAGCTAATTAATTTTCAAAATTTCTCAATTTCTACATATTAGTAGCTTATTTTATATATACAGAGATGCCAACTGCTCCGCTTTTTGAAAATGTTTTAATAGATTAATAACGAATTAAAACATCACTTTGAAGTACTCATTGAAAAGCTGAGTCACTTCCAAGTAAAATTTGTGTTGTAGTGGGCGTTACTTTCCATAGAATATGAAATTATTCTCCCCAAGCTGTGTAGTAATACTTACTTTCCACTTAACTCCTAAAAACTTAAGTAGAATGCGAGAGTAGAAGATAATATATGGCAATAAAAGATATCTAGCATCATTTCATAGAGTCAAATTTTGCATTTAATAAAATAAACTATTATTTAATATAAATTATTATTTGACTACCACTTTTTTTAAAATATAATTGTTTAAATATTTTTCGTTCACAACTCTGATTTGACTCTGAACGACAAGATGATTTCTTCATTGAACTAAAGCTCTCTCTTCAGGGAAGCTGAGATAACAAGAGAGTTTTAAGAGTGCGCAAGCGCAATATATACCATCTCAATGCCAGCAGCTAATGCTTAGTGAGTTTCATTTACTAATATACTATACTAATTACTTTTTCGCATTTTTATATTTTGAAAAAATTCTTTCAGCATTTGAAACTTCATAGTTTACTCTAAAATTTTGTGAAATCTTCTTTTGTTCTACTATAAATTTTAAATTATTAATTGAGTTGAAATATCGGTAATAGAGTTATCGTCTAGAAATCCGATTATTATTTATTTTTTTTAAATCAAAATTTATTCAGTAAGTCCTTATTTTTGAGTTCACGTACACGAACTATACATTTCAAGCTCCCGAAAAAAAAAATCGTAATTATTTTCTTCAATTATGAAAGAAAGATAAAAAAATTGCGAAAAGAGCCTAAACCATGCCTCCCATCTGTCCTCTCTTCATTTACCAATCGGAGTATAAGTTCTAGTAGGGGTGGGGGACTTTTTTGGGGGCGGGGACGGGGTTAGGAGATAGCCTCTTTACTTTATTTGAATAGTTGAGGGGTTAAATAGCCTTGGGGTTTTCTATTGTAGTTGAAAATAGTTTTTATTTCATTTGTTTTCTTTAGAATGATTTAGGATGGAAGCCTTTCTTCGAATTTTCTTATTTTTTCAAAATTTTTTTTTTAAATTTTGGATACATAAAATTTTTACAATGTAAAGTAACAGAACCCATTTATAACAGTTCAACTAATTAATTAAATTAAATCATTTTATTGAAATAAATAAACGTTTTAAAAATTATTCGCAATTTTTTTTGTTTATTATGCTAAAAAATAATCACTTATTAAAACATTTTGGATTTTAGGATATATGTATATGCATATGTATGTATGTATATGTATACATTCTCTTAGTGAAATAATCCCTTTATAATGAACCCGGGATAAACAGTGAAGAGTCATTAATTTAAAATGAAACATATGACATTTCAATCTATGTCATACGTTTAAAAGTATATAATTATAACCATTATTTAAAAATGGAGTAATACACTTTTAAAGCAGTGTTTAAATTAAGTTATTTCACTAAAATGAAAAAGAAAAAAAAATATAATCTTTTCTTCTGCCCACACGATTATATCCGCAAAACAGAGTGCTTTCTGATATTGTATCAATAAAGCCAAAGCAAAATATATTAATACAATAGTGTGAGGAGCACTCAAAAAAATTTTT
>NC_092211.1:16600557-16679825 GCF_043381705.1 Parasteatoda tepidariorum
CTGGCTAACGGTAAAAGACGAGATGGTAATATATATATATAGAGAGAGAGAGAGAGAGAGAGAGAGAGAGAGAGAGAGCTAACAATAATTATGCAATCTTCTGTAAAAAATTCGAACATTTAACTTCGCAACTTAAATAATAATATTGTCATTAAAAATTTTTTAGCTTTATATTAGAGGTTAAAAATTAAAATTCGCAATATACAATTTCCTTGCTTAATTATCAGTCCTTAATTTCATAAAATTACTATAAAATTCAGAACAGTCACATGTGGTTCTAATACTTGCCTAAATTAAACCTGGCACCATTTTCTCCAACTACTTAAATAAAATTATTAACAATATTATTAAAGAAGGTTTTTCTTGGATTATCTCTAATACATGTTGTTGCTCAGCACTTATTTTATTTTATATAGTATTTGTAGATTTAAAGATGAATATTATATTTTTAACATATCTGGAATTTTTATTGGCTGTTCATCATATTGCCTATTTGCTTTATATATTCTTGCCTAACTTTGTATTTTAGTTCTTTATTTTAGTATTACTTTCTTCTTTTATTTTGTTTCTTGTCTGCATTATTCGCAATTATCGAATTAGAATTATTATTCTCTAAAATAAGTAGTTATAGCAATTAGACAGACTTCCAATTAAAAGTCGTTACTTTATATGTATTGAAATAATCATCGCTAAAACTACATTTTAAATAAATCAATTTTTAATTTATGTCACCATTTAATTTATTTTAATCCATTAACACATACAATAAATTTAATAACATACAACGTGTTCAGATTAATTTAATTATGAGACAATGGGGATTGGGGAGTATGTTGGTGATATTATTAGCGAGTTGTATTAAAATTTTTAGAAAAAAATATAATACCAATTTTTTGTATTTTATTACAAAATAGGTTTTATCTTAAAAAAAAGCCGCATATCTTTCGTTGAGCAACTCGTTTTTATATCCTGCAGGAAATTTCGATGGATTTTTAAAAATGATGGAAAAGGGTTTACTTTAAGAAAATAAATGTTTACTTCAACTTTTAACTACTATAAAATGCCCTTAATTACCATTGTATTATTTACTATGCCAATTTAACCTTTAATTAATTTTTTGATACTTCATTCTTTTTTCTATCTGTGATAAAATAAGAGTTTTGGGCTTGTTTTTTAGCCCTTATTTTGTTACCAAATGTAAACATAATAAATGTAATGCAATTGTATATTTCTTGTGACTCAAGTTATACTGTTTGTAATGCTCATGCACATGTAAACTATTTATATTTGCTGTATTTTGTATTTTTGTTATTTATACTTCTCCTTTTATCCTTTTTATGTTTTTATCTTGATTATACAGAAGTAATAGATCAGGACCGTTATAAACAAAGGTTTTATGCTTTTAATTAGAGCATTTTTTTTTAAATGTCCACTAAAATGGAATTTTTTTTGTAATATTACGCAGTCATTTTCCATATTTTTGATTTATTATTTATTTTTGTGTGTGCTTAATTCGGACATCTTACAACTTATCAACTACTTATCTACAAACTTATCTGCATTATAAATAAGTTTACGTAATATTACGTAAATAAGAAATATCTCAAAAAAGTAGTTCGAGAACATTTTTTTCACTAAATTTAGACCCCCAAAATGTCACTCTAGTGGCCGTTTCTTGTTTGAAATATAGTCTCTCTTAGCTTTTATATGTATCTGTATGAACAGGTGTGTGTTCATAGATACATAATTAAAATGAAAGAAGAGAATTCAAGATGTGATCAAAACAAAATTTTAAGGCAGTCGACAGAGTAGAATAACAAAAAAAAAAAAAAAAAAAAAAAAAAAAAAAAGAAGTTTTTTCGCTGATTAGCAAACTACACGCTAACAGATCTTTAATCAGAATTCCATCTTTCTAAAGCTGGAGTAATATGGAATATGTGGTGAAAATTTACTTTAAAAAAGGAGAATAATTTGATAAACAACAGTGAATTTAAAAGTGTATGTTTATTGTGAAAATTGTAAAAATATATCAATAGGAATTTTGTAATTTATTTACAAAATTTGCGAACAGGTGACGTTGCAAATTATAAAACACCAGAGCGAAAGAGCGTTGAACCATGATTGGAAATTGTGGTATCGGAGTAAGAGGTTCAAATCATGTATTCTATTGAAAAACATGTATTTATCCATACCTGCCAACTTTTAATCCTTTCGAGGATGATTTTCCCCAGTGGTAGTAAAATGGAATTTAAATTACAACTCCAGGCAGAAACATACGCTGTATTTTGAAGGAGCTTGTGCTAACTACCACAACAGTATTACATATTAATATATACTAGTGGGCTGCGCCCCCTGCTCGCTGACGCTCGCCAACCCCCGAAAATTGCTACGCGATGTTATATGGTTTGCTCCGCAAACCAAGCTCGCTTCGCTCGCTACTACATAACTTGGCTACATTGCAAATGCACAAAATTCTAAGAATTCAAAACAATCATTCAAATCCATATAACAACTTTTTTTTCTAAAAAAAATTACATCTTTTTAGTAAATACTGAGTCCTTAAAATAAATTTGAATTCAAATAAATGACATGTAATTCGTTAAATCTATTAGAAATGTGCTATAGTATAAAATCTTAAGATAAAATTTCTAAAACTGATATCTCTTTAAAAAGATTAAAATTTCGGCTATAATTAAGTCTATTAAAAATTTAAATAAGTGAANCCGTCTTACGGCATTTGTATTCTTTTCAGCAACTCTGTACATCGCAGAGAGCTATTTATTGGCGAAACACCTTGTTTCAATAAAATTAAATCGAAATGTTTTCTATGTGTGACGTCACGCATCCCAGAGAAGGTAAACATAATACGTAATTAGTGTTTCTTATTTTATTTGTCGATGAACTTTTGTAACAAAATAATTTACAAGTATCACAAATAATCTTCTAATAAAAAGCATGCCATCTAACTCATTTTTAGATGATTCTATAGACAATGCAAAATTTAGACATGTCTTCAAAGTTTTAGCTAAATGTCATCGTAGTCTTCTTGCTGCACTTGATTTATGTCGAACAAGTCCTGATGTCGTCTTTGTTCTTCATTTTGATAGAGTGGATTTGATCGAGAAAAGTCAACATCTTCCTGCTGCTGCTGTGAAAATTCGAAATTATGTTGCTGTTGCTGTGTTTGGTCAAAACTGAAATTGTCGTCTTCTTCCTGCTGTTGTCCACCAAATATTCCTAAACGATCGTATTCTTGTTCCACCTGCTGGCCAAACGGTTCTTCATCTTCCAACGAAGATTGTGACCACCGGTTTGCTTTCGTAAAGTCAATCGTTTTCACATCCCCTGTTTTTGGATCTTTTGGAGTGCATTTGGAGCATTGGCATGTCTCCGGCTGGAGGAACGTCTTCTTGATTCGGCTTCCGTCCGGACACCTGAGCTCAATTGGTCTATTGACAGTGACATTGACTTTGCAGCATTTGCAAGAATCTTTGAAATCGCCATCCTCTGAAAATAAACAATAGATTACATACTGCAACCAAAATGAAATTCAACAGGTGTTGATTCAAACAGTGAAGAAAAAACTGAAGTATTAATCTGGTTTTTTTAGAAAAGGAATTTTGGAAGTCTTCAATAGATCGAAATTTCACCATGACTTAATACAAAATAGTTGCAGGGGCCCCGCGAACTTATGCAGTTGAGAGGGGGAAATTTTCATTTTGCCGAATGACCAAATCTTAAATTAACGTCTTCAATTATGCTTACATATTATAATAAAAAACATCAAAAGAGACTCTAAAATAACTTCTAAGTGATGAAGTTATAAAAAACATAGTTGTCAACTTTTCTTATTTCCCCCGAAAGATTTTACTTTTACAGTTTAAGTGTTAACAAAATTTATACTTTGTTATTTTATTCAGTGTTTAATAAATTTGATTTAAAATGTTCTTGCTATGGTTAAATTAACTAGGTGTGATGACACCTAGTTAATTTAACCATATGTGTTACTGTGAATGACCGAAATTGGTGGTTGTTGTCTTTCGCCGGAGAATGTTGACAGTCACATAGTCGTTTCGGTAAATGTCCGCAATATATATACTTGGTCCAGTTAAGTGCCACTGCCCGGTATGACCTACATTAATGTTTTTTTAAGGTCAAGTGCTACTGCCCAGTACGCATTTTACCCGTACTTCGAACACTGATGTTTCTCCTAATCTATCCTCCTCAGACATTAAAACATCGAATAAGTATGATAATATCTGCGAATAAATTAATCTAAAATCAGATATAACAAATATTTTGGATATCCATCAAAGCGATTACGTGATTGTTGACATTCACCGGTGAAAGTCGACATTCTCTTGATTTCGGCTATTCACTTTAACATATACACTATCTAACAAGCATTAATGTGGTGCTAAAGAGATTTATGACTGCAGTTTAGAAACTAAGTATTATTGGTCTAGTTAAAAATCTACAACTACGCATATTAATCTAGAGGTCTTCCACCTTTTGCAATTCGAGGACACAACAATAATTCAGGAAATCGCAAGAGCCTCGCATGTGTAAGTTAAAGGAAAAGAAATTCAATAACAGGAGGAGAATAGTAGTTCATCTTAGTATTATAAGGTATTGAATACTTTCTGTTTCGGAATTTTGCTATCTGAACGCATTAAACAAACAGCTCCTTTAACCAACTATAACGTGTTTACAGTATGAAAAATACTGAGTTCGCAAATTTCCCTGATGGATGGTACAAAAAGCTACTATTATAAGCTAATTTAAATCTCTCTAGTTTGGATGAAACCTGCTTGCATGCATTCCGTACTGATGGCATGTCCGTTTATGAGTTGATATGCATTCTCAATCCTTATTAAGTGTTCTTAGTTTTCCTAGTTCGAGTATGTAATCACAGTGCTAAATCACCAAGAAGATTTAAAATGTGTAGCAAAAGTAGATTTTTACCTGACATCCAAAAGCATTTTTATCCAGAATTAAACTGTTGAGTACCATCCTCTCAGTAAGTGGCAAAGAGTTACACGACCTCGCTTGTCGAGTTTTGATACGAGGGTGTGGGAACAGAAAAAAACTAAACGAACGAGGTATTGTTTTTGAAGCAGATTGTATTACTTTAGAATAACGGTAGTATTTAATAGTTTTAAAAGTTGCAATTACTAAATTACAATTTTTAGCTTATTTAATTTAAAAGTTTATTTTTAATTTCTTAAACTTTTTACGTTGCTATCTCGTAGCTATTTTGACAAGTCAGTTACTCTCAATTGTGGTTTTTACTCAAAATTGATTGAGAGGAAATTTAAGTAGACAGAATTAATATCTATATTGCAAATGAGTGCAGGCTAAAGTAGTATTTTATTTTTCTCAAAAACCCTTGTAGCTTCAGATAAATTATAGTTTTCTTGGTTCGTTGTTGGCCCTATTTATTTCAACGAAAAAAGGCACGTAGAAAATTGTCTGAAGAGTCGAATGTAAGCTTTTTCCCCACTCTCACTTTAACACAACGCAGGCAGTCGTGTATATTTTTACCATTTACTAAGAGTAGGATACTTAAAAATTTATTCCTGGTTAGAATATATCTGGATATCAGAGTTTCAACGATTTTTGAACTATGCCTTAGCCCACAACCTTAAATAAACACCCCCATAAAACGTTTATTTGGCGTTGTAAAACATGATCATGGCGTTGCAAAACTTAATCCAAAAAAACATTTCTTTTGAAATAAAATTGTACTGCAAAATAAATAAGAACGTTAATCATCGATTATTTCATATCTTTAATCTGTGGTAATTTTAAATTCTTTCCAAAATTTTTAATTCAAAATCTGTTACTTTGAGTTTTTAATATTATCCGTGTGTACTTAAAAGCTATTTTTTATAATTTTCACTAATTAATTTTCAAAATCTGTAATTCTTTATTTCTCTCTTTTTACTTTTAATTTAGGCCGGCCTGGTGTCCAAGCGGTTAGCGTGCCTGACTGCGAAGCCATAGGCTGCGGGTTCGAATCCCGCTCTGGGCATGGATGTTTCTCTCTCTCTTTGTGCTGTCCTCTGTTGTGTGTGTGTATGATGTGTGAATGTGGCCCACCCTATAAACGGGTTTGTGGCAGTGTGGCGTGGGCAATGTTGCTCGCCTCCGTGACTTTGGTTCACAGGTGCCCACTGGGTAACGCGAAATGAGCAACAATTCTGGCATAGTATAGGCAAAGATTCAAATTCAGTGCCTGCCATTAGGAAAAAAAAACTTTTAATTTAAGCACTTCTACTTTTACTCTTTACTATTCAAAAGTAGCGTTCCTATATATACCTAGCAACAATTTTATCTTGGCCCCAGTAGGGTTCAAAATTGGCCTGATATGGGTCCGATAGGAACTTATAGGATATTGGGATATCTAGATTTTTTAATATTGGTCCTAGAATGACCTATATAGGGCCTACACTGAACAATATAGAACCCATATTGACTAAATAATGAATATAATATATCGGGTGAATCTGACAATTCTATATATAGGACTGATATGTATAGGACTGATATTCTATATATAGGACTATATTCTATATATAGGACAATTCTATATATAGGACTGATATATATAGAATTGGAGTTTGTGGCTGTAAAATATCGAGTGAATCGGTACATTCTATATAGGGCCAATATTGGAAAAATAAAGGCCCTTTGAGCCCTTACTGAACCAAGATTCATGAATGTTGGCCCAATGAGGGCCCAAGTTATTTTGCTGCTAGGGATGTTGACGACTTTATCACGAAGAGCAACTGAAAATTGCAATTACCAAGAGAGTAGTATGACTGCGAATGGCAGGCTCCAGAACATTTTAGCAAATTTGGAACAGGCTTGTCGTTTACGCAAATACCACCACGACTTCTGTCAGAAAATGTGAAGAATCCAATCGTTTCTTCTTCTGGTATTGGTCCAGAGTTACAACCGATTTCTAAGAAGGCAGAACACATGTAACAATTGAGATATACATAAATTAGGCATGAATCAATGAAATATGGCGATTCCAGTGCACAACTTAAAAAAATTTTTAGAACGTTTATTAACTTTTTTCCTAAGGATCCGATATAAAATGCACTAATTCATGTTTTGAATGAACCACTCAAGCTAATTAATTAGATCTGAAAGTTTATATTCTTAACCGACATTGCGTTTAACGCAGCATTTGGCAGTGATGCAAGAAATATTTTTTTTCGATTAAAAAAAAATTTTAAAATTAGTGTTTAAGCTTATTTAATAATTTCAAATGCGACAAAGACTTAAGTCTTAAAAATATTACAAAACATCAAAAAATACACATAAAAAATGGTTACTAATATTATTAGTAGTTTTGGAATGAACACAATATGGTAATGAACACTAATGTCTTAATTTCACCGAAAAATTTAAAAAAAAATTATGTAATTAAAACGCCAGTTTTTTATATAACAAAAATACAGGACACTTTACGAAAAAGTCATACTCGCTAGAATAATATCAAGACAATACAGAACAAAGTTCTTAAATTGTTAGAGCGCCTAGATTTGTACGAAATACTATACTATGAAGAAATCTCAAGGTACCAGCCATCAGCCAACCGTTAGTTTGAATGTTAAGTTATTCACCGGAGGAATTAGATGCACCAATTGCGAACTACAAAATAGGTCTATAATTTTGAGATAATGGAAGAAATGGACAAATACAGCCAGGTAATGGCATTCTTCCTCTTCGATGAGGTCTTTTCTCATTAATTTAAAAGCTGTACATAATTGTGCATAACTCTTATAAATGTAAATATCTTTTTTTTTTAAAAAATCATTGCTCTTTGTATCCTACTCAGATTAGCTACCCTCTTTTTATGAGGCATTCACTCATTCACTTCAGATGAATGAGTGAATGCCTCCTTGGGCAGTATGTTTAGATAAATAAATATACAGGCGTATATAGTCATTGCATGGTATTAGAATTATAGTTATTGCATGTGGCGGTCTTGGAATGCGAATATCGTTCTCCCTGTATTTATGAGGTATCCATTTGGAATTTTCGGGATGACAAAATTTCATTTTCTTAGTTCTTTTATAATGTGTAGTATTTAAAATGGTTGATTTTGCACAGTAAGACATTATTTTATTATACCTAACAGTGCATTATTAAATAATGCACAGTAAAGTGGTCTATTTTTAATTAATAAATTATGAAATTTTAGCATAACTGTGCGTCTCTTGACTGAAAATAAAGTAAAACGAAACGGTGATACTGCTCACCCAATTTTGACTTATAATTTTATATTTAGTTTTATAACCGATTTAAGCCGACCTGATTTTGGGTTCACGACTACGAATGTTTGACCCCGTAGCCTTGTAATTTTGAGCCCAATCCATAAGGCAAGGGAACTCCTGGATCAAGTATTGGGAGAAGCCTTTGCCGAGGACTTTTAGATTGAATTAACCCGCATTTACGTTCCATGGAGAGGAAAACCTTCAACTGTTAGTTTGACAGTGAGGGGACTCTAACCCGTGATCTGTTTACCACTGCGGAGGTTTTACAACAGCACTGTGGTGGGTGCGAGCGGGATACGGAATTTGTATCGACCAGCCGTAGCTTCGATTCGAACGCGGTTCACCTCATTGGAAGGCAAACGTTCTATACCCAGAACCACCACGGCATTCTAATTTTTATTGACTACTTTAAATTTTGTCTAATTTGAACAATTAGGGTCAAAGAGGACTTAGAGAGAAATTTTACCATATGTGGTTATTGATTCTGCTGACATTCTGTTTGTTATCCTAAACTGAAAAATTTAAGTAGATTTGATAAGAGTATGAAAATGCCCATATTATGTCAGACTAAACAGAAAAGCTGTTTAAAAATTCCAAAATAACGTAACACTGAAATAATGTGATGAAAGCTAAATATACAGTTTCAAATTTCTTACCACTTGTAAGGTTACAAACTTCACAGCATCCACTTTCATCCAGTACAATTTTGTTCTAAAAAGTTTAATATTAATAAGTATTTTAACATAATAACAGGAATAATGATCAAAGCAATCAGTTAAATTAGAATGTGATATATATTGTACAAGAGGACAAATCATACAAAACTTTTAAAGGAATTCCAAATTTTATAAACGAGAAATGCTTTTAAATTTAATATGAGCAGTAGAACTATCTAGTTTCTTCTTCTGTTTTGCTTAAAGGTGCTATTTACAATTTTATATCAGTGAGAGCGAGAATGTAATTTGTGGTTAGATGGTACAGTTACATTGAGAGTACAGCTAAACCAAGATTACCAAAACTAAAATACAAAAGAACTCATTATGATGTATAGTGTTCATCTCGAATATATCTATACTACATCATTATCGAATTATAGATATGATTATCCTTTCTCGGTATAAAATAAATTTTATACAACGTCAATTTATTTCAGCTCGAAAAAGTTGCGAAATATAGACTCGATACGATTTCTTAGGTCCTCGATACTTAATCTCGATACGATTTCTTCGGTTTTTGATTACGATTTTTTTTGGGTAGGTGGTTCACCAACCCAGTCATTGCACCTTAGGCTGGCACAAACAAACGGTTTGTTGCCATCAATCATTGAACTTTATAACCGTGGCTGAACAGTCGACCCAATGTTTGGATTCAACTCCGTAGCTTCGTAATTTTGTACCCAGTCCAGAAGACAAGGAAACTCATAGATCAAGTATTGAGAGAAATTTGTCTTCGTGAAGGACTTTCCGATGGAACTAACCCTCAGTTGCGCTACTTGGAGTGGAATACCGCGAGAACCTCCCACAGTAAGCCAGGCGATCAAGGGACTTTAACCGTCCACCAGTGAGGATATTTGACGTCAGGACTGTGGTTTGTGCAAGCCAAATGCGGATTCGTATCGACCAGCCATTGCTGGGATTCGAACCCCGTTCACCTCAATGGACTGCGAACGCTCTATATCCTCTGCTGACATCTATGACTCTGGTTATAAAGTATACAACTATTGTTAATATGGAGAAATTACAATGGTTTAACTTTATTTCTCATGCATACTACCGAAAATGTCACTTGCTTGCTCCATCCACTCAGCTCTTATTGTTGTTGTACTATAGCTGATTTATATTTTGCTAGCGGGTGTGACTAATAGTGATATTTGCAGAAAAATAAATAATTCTATACATACTTTTGGACAGTCCCTTGGAATGATGGGACACGATTTCTTCGTGTAGACAGTCTTCACAGATCCGAATTCTTTTACGCATTCAGCCACTCTGCATTTATGTTCCTCGCTGGTCCAAGTATCGCCTATGTCATGCAATTGATCATCGTCCTCGCATTTGGTCACGTGACATATTCCACAGCACTGACCAAGAAACTTTGATGGTGGAATCAATTCAGAATTCTGGAATTGGATGAATATGAGCTTATCAGAACTGTGGAAAAAAAGACTACGATTGCGTTCGAAGTATTATGAGAATCGACAAATAAAAATGTGTCATTTAACAACGATAATGATGAGGATTGAAGTGTCAATATAATTATAATGGTCATGTTATAGCTATGATTAAATTAAAATTATAACGATTAAGTCATAATTCTGATTCAAATTATAGTGATCATGTTATAGGTATTAAATTACGTCAGACGTGTGATAAAAATAATAGAAGATAGTAGAAAAGCGTTTAAAATTGTAACGAGCATAATATAGCTATGATTAAAGTCATGATGATGATGGTGGAAGTAAGATTAAAATTACTGGTAAATTGGCATAGCTGAGACTAAAATTATAATGAACATTTTATATTTGTGATTTTAAACTTTTATGATGATTTTGGAAGTGTGATTAAAATTATAATTGTTACTGTATAGCTATTTTTGAAAGTATTATGAGCATGTCATAGTTGTGATTATAATCTTAGTGAACAAGTTATAACTCAGTTTATTAAACCTAAGTGTCGTTAAAAAATGATAATCGGCATGTTATGACTGCCGATTAAATTAATATTATGCAGCGACTGAATCAATAATAAGCATGTTATAGAGGCGATTAAAATTAAAATGAAGATGTTATTGCGGTAATGATGATCGCATTTGATCTTCCTTGGTATAATAATCACTATCAATTAGTTCATACGTGAAATATTCACATAATTATTCAAGACTAAACTGGAGCTTTACCTTTGGACATTCTGCGCAAGCCATCTTGTTTTTTGTTATTTGCACGTCACCCAAATCTGTGTGTTCGCAAGTATAGGTGATGCAGGGGTCCTCCTCATCATTCCATACCTCCCCTGCCTAGAAGAACAAGCTTATATTATTCACATTTAAAAAATAAGGGTTTGCCCTCTGATTTCTAAAAGTACAAAAAATGAATGGTCGATTTAAAAAATAACGTAATAAAAAAAACGAAAAAAAATTGTGATCGCATTTTACCCATTAGCAAAATGGTTGCTATCTAATTTTTTAACCCATTTATTCATTATATATTCCTCTTTATTTGTGATATTCACCTGAATTAGTATTGAAAACGATCCAGTTTGAACTGTAGGTTAGAATTTCTGATTCTTAATTAAAACAATAACAAAAATATCGTTGAAATGATTAAATTCACTTTTATTCACAACTTCAAGAAGTATTTCTTTTATTCACAACTGAAGAAGTATTATGGTCCCATATCTCAAAAATAAACTCATCAGCTTAATGCATAACAAAACTAAATGCGAGAAAAAAGAATTCTAAAAAATCATCTAACAGCAGCTGTCGCCATAGGAACATAGGCAATAACAACGCATGCGCACTGTTTACTATTACTCTTGAACACGGTTGAAAAGTGTGATGATGTCCAAATTAGGTGCGCAAGCCATCAAATCCAAAACAATACCCGTTTTGCCAATGGGTAAGAAAAAAAAAATTCTGGAGCAGTCGCAGTCGTTTGCAAAAGTCTCCCATAATTCCACAGTCAGAATCAAAATTCATAGAAAATTCTAAAACAGTCGAGTGTAATTCCGGCAATCATATAACAAACAGCAAGAAAACTAACAGGAAAAATTGATAACAACAGTAATTAGAAAGAGTAAAATTTACTTACCCTGAATGCATTGCCATCTTTGTCTATACACATGACTCGAATGAATTCTTTACAACATTTTCCCGGAATTATTTTCCCTTCGATAACATAGTTCTAAAAATAATAAAAAACATCGATTTTTTTCAGAACATACGTCACAGATAAAGTGCTTGTGTTAATATAACGTTGAGTTTATGTTAAAATAATAGTATACAAAAGCTTATATCATGTTAAAATAATATTATACAGAATGATTTAGTACAGCGATTAAAAACTTGGAGGGGAAAAGAGGCTTATTATTAAGATGTGCATAACGATCCATATCTGGAAATGTCATCGCACACTTTAATCTTTCCTCCCCAATATGAACTGCTATTCATGCACATTTGAAATGGTATTTTTATATATATCTTAATGATATGTAAATGTTACAATTTCTAGCAATTATGATCAAACATTGCAGTCCAATAGGCCAAGTAATTACTGTTTTTATCGTTATTTAATGGTTGGTTGGTTGGTGTCGTATCCTCTATTGAATCATATTTCATGGTGTGCTTGAATAACTTTTGTTATTTCTATGGCATTAAATGAATACAAATCCTCTTCTGTGGGGTAGTTTAAGAGGTGAAGGCCTGCACCGACTGCAGGGCAGTTGAAAACATGATATGGTGTCAGTTCCACATTAAGACAGTTGCCACAGTTTTGATATTTTCTAGTCCCATCTGTAGAAATTTTCATGTTTTTATGATGTTTTGTTCTTAGTCTGATGAGAGTAGTGGCTGTCTTCCTATCGATGTCAAGATTAGTTATTTGATCGTGGGCTTTGATTTTTAAAGGGGTGAATAGTCTTGACTTTGCAAAAGCATTTGCATCTGCCAACGTGGTTGGGATTGAATTTTGATTTAGATCTCTGGCATTTTTAGCCAAGGAATCAGCTATTTCATTGAACTCTATGTTCACATGGGCGGGAATCCACTGCAAGAAGCAATTTTTCCGGAGACGCTGAAGTTGTCCAAGTTGTTCTATGATATTCAGGATTAGGCTTGAGGTTCCTTTGCTGAGGGCCTGTATCGTTATTTAATGGTGTGGCGATTTAATGTTTTAACATTAAGGTATGAGGACACACCGTCAGTTCATACTGGGAGAGTGATGCCTCTCGATTATGAACTGGCTGTGTGTCATAGTACTCTTTTAGCCGTGTACGATGACATGCGCTTGACGTATGAGCCCTAACTGCGTACGAGTTGTTTATGATGTGCCTTACCATCCTTTTAAGGTTGTATTGAACCACTCTATGTGTCTATAAGGCGAATTTATTCCAGGCTTTAAATTTTGCATTTTTACAAGAAGTTTTTTTTAATATAGAATAATTACTTTAGGGCTTTGAGGATATTTAGAATTCCATTTCCCCAAATATTAATTTAAACCAAAATATACATACTTCAGAATCGGGTAAGGAGGATGGATCTGGACAGGTCTCCTTGATGCAATTGGAAAAGTGTTGTCCCTTGGTCCCTTCGCACTTGCACTTCTCACACAAACCGTCTTGCCATTCCTCACCAGACTGCAAAACAATGAAAGATTGTTATTCTAATGATAGAGATGTCTGGAAGCCTGAGAAACGTCTTTGTTAATGATAAATAGAAAAACGTATTATGTCCCACTTAAGATAAGGCACAACAAGTTATAAGACTTTGATAACTCGCTGAAGGCATTTACAAATTAATAAGATACCCCCATATATTGCTAAATCTTAGATTTTATGACTGTTACTTGATCCAGTATCTTCTTCGGCTCCATCGAAAAACTTATATTTTAAATAAGGAAACCATAAGTATAATGAATCTGTTTTTTTTTGTTTTTTTTCTGTGAGTGTGTGCATTCAGGAAAGATCTTTTTATGAGTGGGGAATTTCAGGAGCATGTAACTGCATGTCAGGAGCATGTAACTAATCACCATACAACGTCTAGAAAGATGTCTAAAGGAGGCATAAAATTATTGATGCATAAAATGGATTCGACCAAATATATTGAATATTTATGCACCATAATCTTGTTCTTTTTTTCTTTTCCATTATTTTTTTTAATAAAAAGAACGAAATTACTTTCCAGGCAATTTTATTTTTATTGTTTAATTGACTAACATATATTAACACATGAGCCGCAGTGTTTTGCGAACAACGGGAGCGATGTTTGTCAATCCAAATTTTTGTACAGTTACGCTCGTAAATTTAAAAATAATTGAAAAAATGTTAAATTTTAGATGCATAATTAATGCACTTCATGAATGGAATAGCTTTAAAACTTAAGTTTATCAAGTTTTTTTTGACTAGAATATGAGCCAGTGTTTCATGTGTATGTAAGGAGTCCCTTCCGACAGAAAAGTATTTTATTATCTTCAGGTTAACCATCATTTTCTTACACCATAACTAAAAAATATTTATGAATTATTTTTATTTCAATTTATTCGCTGAGATATGTTCTATTGAGACTAGTTAATCAAATTTTAAATTTTAAAATTGCGAGTTTTTTAAATTTTTTTTTAAAAACTTATAAACTTTAAAAATCAAATGTCGGTACCTAGGTTCATAAGCACATACTTCAATTAAAAAAAATTAATTAGTTGCTGTAATTAGTTCGTAGTAAAGCGCAGTGTTGCGTAGTTAGTGAACAAAAATATTAATAAATAAGACCATTCTGGAAATATAATTTTTCATACATTAAAGTAAAGTTCCCTTTTCTGTCTTAAAGAGAACTTTGAAAACCTTAATTTAATTAAAATTAAATGTTTTAGGTAAATCAATGGTGGAAGCAATGTTTTTTTTTGTAAATGGTATTGTCTATACTAGGGCGTCAAGTATAACTTATTTCCAAGCTCTTCAAAAAAAGCTTTACAAATATTTCGATTATAATGTAACCTCTTTAAAAATAAAGGTTTCATCGTCTTACTTTATAAAGCACTGGATCAGACTCTTCCGATTCAATATATTTTTCCACGCCTTCAGCTATTTCAAAGTGATGAAGGTAAATGCATACATCTTCCAGAGGTTCTGAAGAAGAAAATTAAAAAAAAAAAAAAATTCAATTAAAGAAAAGAATAAGCAGGTTAGTACAATATAGTAGTGTCAATAGTATCTCGAATTACTTTTTTCTGTCAAATATTAAATGATAGCTTATACAAGGAAATTTTTTCTGTTACTTAATATTGCCTGATTCGGGAGAGAGGATTTAAAAACTGAATTTAGTTTTTCTTCTAAAGCTACAGATTTGTTTTTAAAAATATCATAATTTTGTCCCATTTTTGTCGAAACGTACAAGTTATACATAAAAGAGGGTCACATAAATGTTGCGACAAACTTCTAGGGGTGTTAGGGCACATCATCAGGATTAAAATTGCGTAGAAAGCCATGCCTGTAAGTGTCGTCATATGCCGCTAGGGGCATTTTTCTAGAATGAACTTTTTCTTCGTGTGCTTCTGAATATATCATAATAGGGAAGCTCCTCAAGCGGTGTAAGATGACGTTTCTGAGCAAAGGTTTCTATGAAATTTTAAACTTGATTATGTGCTCTAACTCCTCTAGAACTTTGTCGCAACCACTCTCTAAATATAACGTTTCTAAACGTTATATTTAAACGTTATAAAGCAAGTGGGTACAGTAGCTTAATAGAAAAGTGAATAATTCTTTTTTGTTAGATTTGTGGGAGGCTAATATTACCATGTGTATCTTAATGTGAATTAAATTTAAGTGCATTTATCATAACCCCCATTAAATTAAGTGAGGAGGAACAAAAAGATTATACACACGAACGTGTTGCTAATGTAACGTACGTATACATTTGTAGTAGTTATTCATCAACAGTTCATCTTAGAGGAAGTCAACTATAAATATAGTGGGCTTTCAAGGAGAGAGATAAGACTCCAGTCATTTCACAAAATGAATGGTAAGGAACTACAAAACTATATATCTATTACTATTGTTACTATGAATTTAATTTTTTGAACAGTTAAACATTTGGTTTAAGCGAACTATTTTACGAGATCTGATTTTCGAACTAACTTAATAATGAAGTTTTAGAAGATTTAAATTTAAATATGATTGTAATTTAAAAAATAAATAAATATATAATTTGCTGGAAATAGTAATTTTTTAAAATTTTATAATAATTTACATTACATGAAATAAAAGTACAATATGAGCTAAATTTTTCGTTTTAATCTTTTTTTTCTTCTTTTTTTTTAAATGGAATTTTTTTTCACGGTGAATATCCTTCTGCTTTCAGGAGTGAGCGAGGAGTTGACCATTGGCATCTAAACGCCTTTGCACGTCATTGTCCTAACGTTATATAAAAAAGGAAGCTTGGCTATAGAAATCATGATCAGGGAGGTTTAGGCTTTGTTTGTAGTCTTTGCAAATAGTATAGGCATCTCAAGGAATCGAGATTTCCTCACTCTCCACACTTTTCCTCTCTCTGTTACCCCGGTGTTCAAAGATCTTGTTTTTTCCTCACGCTAATATCTTACCCTTTCTTATTGATACATTCTGCCGTGGAGTAAATCAAGATTTTCCGTAATCATGGTAACGGAAAAGGGAAAAGAGTGGAGAGGAGGAAAATCACACGAC
Organism: Parasteatoda tepidariorum; assembly: GCF_043381705.1. Classification (NCBI taxonomy): domain Eukaryota; kingdom Metazoa; phylum Arthropoda; class Arachnida; order Araneae; family Theridiidae; genus Parasteatoda; species Parasteatoda tepidariorum. The sequence goes on from NC_092211.1 coordinate 16,617,254, forward strand.
TTTGAGATGCCTATATGTTTAGAAAGAGCGTAAGTTTTGTTTCTGTTTCATTTAGCTAGCAATAAACATGAAAATATTAGCTGACTTGGTCACGTTTGAATTTTTATTCGTACCAAACGGCGTATACTGTGGAGCATTTTTCTTTGGCTATGCTTTCGAGATGGGTGATGCATACTATTACCATACTTATTCTATATCCTGCCAGAGTTTCAAACAAATTATCTATATTTTATTATTTTTTTTAAATAATTAAAACAATTTCTTTAAACAAAAAAGTATGTTAATGTGATGACTCAACTTTATTTGTATTCAGGATGGTAAACCATTACTTTATGGTTCATTTGTATGAAAGTAGCACAGTCAATTGTAATTTCAATGCAGATTTCTGAAATTAATCGATGAGGTCCGATAATCTTGAGTTCCAACTTCTTAACTTTTTGAAACTCATAAAATCATTCTTGTTTTATTTATTAGCGACGTTTTCCAAACCCAAATGGGAATCCTCAGCTTTTGTGTTATTCTGGGTAGCTACCAAAAGTCTTCAGAGTAACAGGTAAAGCAGTGAAACGGCATTCTATTTATAATTAACACTGTGAACAGCTGTGAACAAATGGTGCGAAAGTTTTCACGAAGTAAGCATACCAACAAAGACTTAGTGTAAGAAAATATCATGTTCTTTACGGTGAACATTGCTTAAAGCAAACAGTTGTGAACAAATGGTGCAAAACTTTTCCTCAAGTACGTATATTAACATAGACTTAAGTCAAGCAAATGTCGTGATTTATAAGGTGACTGTCTCGAACAAACAGCTGTGATCAAATCATGCAAAAGTTTTAGTTAAGGACGCATATCAACATAGGATCTGTGAAGAATTAGGAAAAGTAAACCCCGTAACTTTCTTTAATTCCCTTTTTACTGTTGATCGAATGATTTGAGATAATCGAATATTTATCATCTTGTCTAACAAGAGTAAAGTAATGGCGCAATCTTATTCTGCTTGCAAGAAATCCAGGGGTCTGTACAGACATTTTGTGAAAGGTCCGTTCTTCGTGAAATTGTGAAAAAATTACTCACATTCTTTCAGCTAGGGTTCACTTTTATGAATTTGTGCAAATAGGGTCCGGTTATTGCAAAAAACTTTTTCAAGGAGTTTTTAAATTGTAAATAGATACAAGATTATGCTCGGCAAATAACAGCAAATGCTGCTTCTAATTAGAGATGCAGCAGACAAATATTTGGTATTTAGCCTATACTGCTGAACGCAGAATATTAATTTCGGACGAATAATGGAAGAATCGTCTGCCGAAGACAAAACTTAATTCGTTTGCATCCATCTTTCTTGTTTTCTGCCCTGGGAAGGGTATATTTGATTAACAAAACAATAATGAAGATAAACACATTTGTGAAGGGTCCGATTAAAAGAAAAATCATTTTGTGAAGGGTCCGTTTTTAAGTTAAAATATTTTGTGAAGGGTACGTTCTTATGAAAAGATATTTCGGACCAAAATTTCTTCTAAACAGACCCCTGAAATCGTACTATTTTGCATTGTTCTGTTCTACAACTTTACATTCACTTTAATTGCTCTCTTGTGAATTGGTTAAGAAGTTAGATGTAGTCAGTGGCACACTCTTTTTACGTTTCGTTTCAGTGGCGTTGCTACAGTTATTCTGTTGCTATCACGTGTGTCCACTTTTCATTTGGGCAAACCTTACACAATAGATAATTAACGCTTAATTTAAACATCTTTTCCCAAAACCCATTTAAATATACTAATTTTTGTTAAACCATTGATAAATTTATCGAGCATTTATCGCATGGTTCTAAAACAGAAGAAATTCTTACTGCATTTGAAGGTGCTGCAACACTCTCCCTTCAGTTCAGTAAGCTCTGTTCCTGGCTGACAAGCTGGCCTCTTCGGACAAGAACTGGAATTGCAGGCAACCTGTATTTTTGGACAGCAAAGACCATCTATCTTCTTAACGTATTGACCGACTTCTAAATCTGATGGCCATATGACGTCTCCACACAGAGCTGGCTCACATTCTAGAATATAGAATAAATTGTTGCTCACAAAATAAGATTTTGTTAGGTTCTGTTATTCATAGCGACATTATTCACACTTCTTTTGTTTCATGTGGGTAAGTGTAGTTTGTGTACAGAGATCAAAACACATACCTTAAGTGGTACACCTGAATAACTTTTAACCTAATGATCGATTTTTCACGTACAAAAGATTAAGTTAAAATGGTTAGAGTGTATGACCTTCAATATGCTGATTAATGAACCAGATACAAAACACGGTTAAGAAACTATATACAAAAATGTCTTAAATCTTTTTTGACTCTTAGGGGGTTAGCTGCAAAGTAAAAAAATATTATCTCGATAATAGTTGAGTTTGATCATTATGATCATTAATAAAAAGTTTGATATTTTTTTATATTGATTTTGCATTTTGCGGTTATCGCCAACTCTTCAACTAATAAAAGGAAAATGAAAAAAATCATGATTACAGTCTTTATTTTTGTACAAGTAATTTTTATAATTTGTTATTTAATTTAACTATGATTGAAACATTTTTGGATTGAAAATTAAACGAATTTTTACACCATTTTTAGCTATGGTATTAGAAATGACAGAATCTATAATTTAAATGAAATGTGTCCAATAGATTCTGAACAGTCCATGAAAGTCGTTTTTTTTAGTCTTAAATTGGCGAGAACTATTTGACCAACTTCGTGAAAACTTCAGATTTTTTCATTTTAAATAATGCATAGTTTAAAATGGTGAAAATTCTAACAATTTTTTTTTGTGATTATTATTAAATCAACTTAAAGGCAAAATTATTAAGACCTACTTTTAGAAATTAAGTTTTATAATTGTGCAAACATTTTTTATTCACTTAAAGAATTTCAAAGAACTGCGCAAAAAATAAAATCAACATCAATGGGGTGAAATTTCGATTACTATCTTAACTAAACTGTTGGGACAATATTGATCAAGTGTAAAGGATCTAAATCTGTCGAAAAAAAAAGGTATATTTATTCAAAAGATGTAAGTTTTTACACCTGTATGGGTCTTGGAAACTGCGAGTTGGCGCCTGCTTTTCTGATTTGCCACCAACAGGGACATTAGAACTTAAATTTCTCTTCCCTATTACCGATAAGTACCAAATATATCAACTAATAAAATGTATAGTTAATCGAAATTCGGATAATTTTTTTTCTTACAATAGCGGATAAATTTCAATTGGAGCACAGTTCAATTTCAAAATTTCGGCCTCTTTTAACAAATTATTAGGCAAACATTAGTTTATGAGTCCGACAGTTTATTAGTAAAACTTTTCAAAAACTATGTTTTATCATGTAGTCTTAAGAAAGAGGAAATTATTTTATTTTTCGTCAGGCTTAATAAGAAATGCATTTTACCACTAACAGTTTCAAAAATCGTTCATTCCATGGACTTCGTTTAAAGTCTAAGAAAATAATTTCCGACATTTTAATCTGCTTGAAAAACCTAGCTTTAAAATTTTTCATTATATTTTAAGAATAAATAAAAAAATAACATGATTGAACTTAGAAGGAAACAGTGTCAAAGATTCCTGCATACCACATTCGAATTCTGGACATTTTGTTTGGCGTGTGTGCATTTTCGCTACTTCACCATTTGGACAATCTGGAATTTTAGGAGAAGGACAATCTTCCTTTTTAGGAGCTGTAATAGGAAATGTATGTAAGTATATAATATTTATAAATTTATGTGACAAGCAATTTGCTCGAAAATGTTAAGCGTGTTTAATTCCTTAAGCAATTTCTTCTATAAAAGCTAGCAAGCTTGCGTAGTTTCTCAGCATTCTAGATGAGTTTGAAAGTAGGTTGGAATTTGGAACCGTTATATGAGAACCCTAGCGATAAGTCCTTAAGATAATCTAAAAATATGATTAAATATTAATATCTTCTTGCTGGTACTAATTATTCCATACCAAGAATATGTTGTGCGCTATACAGAGTAAAATTATCAGTAGGGAGTCGGCATTAATTTCAATCGTTATGCCGACTTATCGTTATGCTTATCGTATCATTATGCTTATCGTTATGCTTAAAATTATACGTCATTAATTTATACCCATTACCCAATTTTTTAAATTTCTTTATACTGATCTAGTTTTAGCTTTGGTCTGTTGTAGTTTATTTACGTCTCAATAGGTTATTGGCGACGGCTTGGGAAACATCCTTGAGGATGATCCGAAGATATGCTTGCATACCTGCCAACTTTTAATCCTTTCGATGATCATTTTCCCCAGTGGTAGTAAGATGGAATTTAAATTACAATTTTAGGTAGAAACATACACTGTATTTTGATAAAGTTTGCGAAGCACTCTACCGCAGTACTACACATTCATATATGTGCTTAATATTTTTAAAAGTAGTGGTAGTGAAAAAGATTATAAATTAAGTTTATAAATGCAAGAAATATATAAAAAGCATACATTTTACTACCATTTTAACGATGGAAATTAAATTTTACGCCAAATGCGTAAAAGTTGGCAGGTATGTAAGCTTGACAATCTCGATCTTCTGCAGAGGAGATGGCACCCCGTTTCGGTAGCCCGACGACCTGCCCGCTAAGTCGAGCACTTTGCTATAGAACAGTTTAGCGAGGACCAACACCGCACACCCTTGATCCCATCGCAGAATGATCCAAGTAAGTTTGATCTAATTATAATATATTAATATAATGATATTATAAATGTTCTATATTTATATTATCTTTCATCTAATTTAACCAATTAATACACGAACGTCAAAACCGATTTCAGTCGCGTAAGAACAATAAAGCTGTATAGTGTCACGTGATAATTAAGATTTTACACAGAATCTTATAGTGTGTCTAATAATTTATCTAGGGACTGTGCGTCGGCTTCATTACTTTTTGCATTTCACAGTAAAATGAAGTACTTTTTTTAAAAACATTAATAAATAAATGTAATTCGTGATGTAGCAATAAAATGTTTTATAAATAGTTACCACACAAATAGCGCTTGCAGCAAGATGATTCTTCGAATTCAATTTCAATTTCGACTAAAGCCTCGTTCTCAGAGCATATTGGATTTTCAGGACAAACTTCCTCAGAACAAGAAATCTTGAGTTCCACATTACATTCGCAAGTCTTACAGTTTCCATCTTTCCACCTGTCACCTGGCTGAAAATTAAAGAAAAGTTTTCTTAATATTTTTTAAAAATGCATTTAGTGAAAAAAGCATGTCAAGCTATTAAGCTTTGTAAGTTTACCTTATAATGAAGAATCAAATTTATTTCGTGTAATAAAGGAGCAGAAAACTTTTGTGACCTGTTCCTGTTCTAACTTGTATGTTGACCTTGGACATGATTTAAATTTTATTCTATAGTGTTATTGAATACTATTCTAAACCCATCATAGAATTGGCAGAAAAATATTGTTTTTTCACGAATATTTTTATGCGATTAGGCATTGGAATTCAACTGAATCGAAGAAAAAATTCTAAAAACTATCATAAACCCATTATGATTAGACCCCCTTGGGAGAAAATATTAGAAGTTTTGCAACTTTTAAGTTTTAAAATATTAAAAAGAACATACCGAGTTTTATAAATGTCCTGGTTTTTGCGCTCTGGTATTATAAGAAACTATTCATATGAAATAACAGATTGGTAGGCATGTTTTTTTAAACAAATCAATTTAATAACAAATTTATATGACAAATTGTATATGAATTCTGAATTTAGAATTATTTTTTTAGTTATTTCCATAAAGTCATGTTAAAAACTTAATTATTAATTATCTGTAATTAAATTAATAATATGAATAAAATGATAAATGTTATATAATATAAAACAAAGAATGACTCATCCTATCCATAAGTTCACCACTTTTCAATTTTTACTGCATACTGATATTTGGGGTTCTACATCGGGGGACAGCTCGAAGCCAACCCAGTTTCATATCGGTGGATACCAGCTTATTTTGGTAGTAAAGGAGGCTAATGCACAATGCTGACCACATTTCCATCGGTATATTGTTGAGTACAAAATTGGGGATGCTTAATAAAACGATAATCTCAGTCTTGTAAAATGGTCCGTTGTACTTCAAAATTATTTTGTTTACTAAAAAGTCTGTTTAATGTGGGCGTATCTTCGAAATGTATAAATATATATTAAAAGTGAATGATTTGTCGAATTTAAGCAAGCAATATTAATTATTTAAAAAAATAATTAAGTTATGTTGTTTATGATTAGCGCACGTTCCCAAATTTTTATTTTAACATGTAAGCAATTACGACAATACTTGAAAATTCGAAAAATACCCACCCGGAAAAAAAAAACAATTTGTAGAGCAGTGATTCCAAAAGATGTTTTGCGGAAATCTAGCGCTCCGCTGAAGGAAGCAGGGTTTTTTTTAACCAGTAATTATTATAATTACATTCAATCAATAATCCATAATTTGATTTTTACATAAAATTAATTTTTGAAAAATGCTACTGAAAAAAAGCATAAGTAAAAAAAAAGTTCAATAACAATCTATTGATTAAATTATGAAAACTACGTGCATTTATAAGAAATCTATAATTATTTCTCATCTAGCTTTTCAATTGGGTATACTATAGCCTACGTCACAGGTTGTGTTATTCCTACTAAATTTAACCCATGAACGGCATTTTCTGTAAGCCTAACTTCAAGCCACAAATAAACAAACGAAGTGTTTGATCGTTTAAATAGCTGCTCGCCAGATTTTATTGCATTATAAAGAAAAGTAATTGATATTCGATTTTTGATTAATAATTGATTTATGTGGATAGTGGCATTTATGTGGATAGTGGCATAGAATTTAGCATTGCGTCATGGTAAATGTTATTCCTACTAAGTGGAAGTAGTTGTGTTTTTTTTATATTATACCCAATTTGAAATAACTAACCGTTCTGATATATAGTACAACATTTCTTCTATGAAACGTATTATTTTATTAATTTCCATAGACCAGGAACAAATTTATAAAATATCTCATTCTTCACAGATAATATTTTCAAAATAATTGGTTTTCTTCTTTTTTTATTCATTTTTATTTATTTATTTATCGTGGCGTACTTTTGCCAAAAGAACGTCAATTACTTAGAGTTTCCTAGACGAAAAAAATTTGGAACCGCTTTCTATAGAGTACTACCACTAAGAGCATTTCTCTTTCTCATTGTTCACTACATTTTTTTCACGAGCATTCAATAACCTCCTAAACAATAAAATATTGAAGTCTAATTTTTAACTTACCACATGTCCTTCGTCGTCGCAGGTTTCTGTAAAATAAAATGAAGTAGTTCAGTGACTTAAAAATATGTTTTATACTTAAATTGAAATACTTTAAAATAAAATTACCACAAGAGATGGGATCAACACATATTTCGCCATCGAGAATTTTTCCAGCTGGACAGAAACAGCCATCTGTCTTAAGTTGGTGGCACAAGGAATCTTCTGAAGAATTTTTCAAACTGGCACAGGTTTGAGGACATCCTTTGTGGCACTGTTCGTACTGTAGATTTTCCGGACATTTCATATCTGACAAAAAAAAAATCACATTGCTTATAAACCTTTGTCTATAAGTCATTGCAGTAATCTTAAGAATAAAATCAAGGCAGAGAAGATAGAGCGGTTAGTAAAACCATGGAGTTGCCAACTTTCTTCACTTTTGCAGAAAATTTCCTCTAGTGGTAGCTAAGTTAATATTTTAATGCATGTTTTTTGTTTTACAAATTTGATTAAATGTTATTTTCTACATCATTACATGTGAAGGGTTTAAAGTTTCATATGAAATGCTACTTTGCTCCTGCTCTCTCGTGATGAGGCTTTTGAGATGTTGTCAAAATTTCCAAAAATTCCGAAAGCTTTAAATTTTGTCTGCTACTTTATAAAAGATTTTCCAAAAAGCGTAGTAGTTGGCAGCTCTGAAAACATTTATAACAAACTTATTTTCGGAAAAATATAAAGAATCTTATCTATCAAGACTATGTCTAAGTTATAGTGCATAATAATAGCGCCAGCTTACAGTTCTTCTGCCGCCAAGGCAGCCCAATGTGCCCAATTGAAAGATCAGGAGCACATAGCTTTTTACTTGATTCCTTTGTATTCTACAAGTAAATAGTTGGGTCTAGAATCTTAATTTGAAGAAAAGTACGATACAGGTACATCAAAATTCTACATATAACAGAGGATATAAAAATAATTATGTATCGAATTAATATGAGAAATACGTAATAAAGCTTAAAATTTATTATATGATAGTCCGATATACAACACGAAGAGTACCTAGACTGTTTCCTGCTATGGAAAATTAATATTAATATGTCTTGGCAATCGCAGGCATTAATCTCTTACGAAAACGAGCTAACAATGAAATGGTTTTAATACTAGTATTTTTAATCTTTCCCGGGGTACAAAGAGCTTTAAAAATTGTTAATGGATATTTTATTCTGTTAGCTACCACCCTTGTTTTAAACAACCGTAGCTTCATAATTTCAGCTTCAAACATGAGATTTTGAACTGTAGGCATGAAAATATCATTTTATGTTTTCTTTTTTTTGCCAAGGTCATAACCATTTTAGGGTTTGAATTATTTACTAATGATTTAGCATTATTTAATTTTTTTAAAAAGATTACGTAATGAGGAGAAACGATAGTTAACTTAATGCTAACAAAAAGAACAATAAAAAGTTGTCTAAAATTTCTCAGGTTTGGTGAATAAATATTTCTTAAATTCCTAAATATGCTGGATAATAAACTAATAAAATTAAAATGATTTTATCTCTTAAACTGTGATGTTTTTAATTAAATATTTCATATTTAAAAGAGTATGAATCTCAAGGATATGGTTTCAATTGACGTAAATTGTTAATGTTGTACCTGGTTTGGACCTAGGTTTGATCTAATTGTTCTTGACCTATCCTGGTACTGTTTTGGACTTTTTAGAAATATAAATGTTAATAAGAACATTTAGGTTTTAATTTCTATTAAAATGATGTAAAGTATTTAAGATTACTACTATATGTTAGCAGCTAATACATAGATTTGCGCATTAAAAATGGCACAAGTAAATAAATATGTCCTAATTAATAAGGAAAGAAAACCTTGATTAATAAAATGCTTATAGTAAAAAATAACCATATAATATGAAATGTTTATAGAAAAGAAAAGTGGACATGAAATGTACATAGGGGAGAGTTGGACAAAACGGGATACGTCGCCTTGGGACCAGACTATTGCAGCTATCTAGTGGACAACGACAGAAACGTGCTATTCGACCGTGATTATATCATTCTCGGTGCGTCCCGCCTCGAGATCACTATTTGATAGAAAGTTATAAGTCTCAGAACTTTTTTACTCTATTTTTTAGCCATTTTCTACTTTTGCGTGCGTTGTTTTTTACATTGTACTGCCTACATATATGGGAATAAAATTCCGGTGAGTATTAAATTTAATTAATCATTTATTTACCAATATTTTGATGTGCTGTCTATCTAATTTTCTTTTCATATTTAGGCAGCAGCCATGCTTGTTTTAAAAAGTGTCGGAGTCGGACAAAACGGGACACTTGTGAGTTGAATAAAACGGGATAGAGTTTTTTATGTCCCGTTTTATCCACCTATTTATTTGTTGGATTATTACCTTTTAAAATAGCCATATATTAATGTAGGCCTAGGCTTTTTAAACAACTTATTTATATTAGCTATATATATTTTTGAAAAATTTAGTCTCTTTATATAGTAATGCAAAATTTGTTTATTAACGTTCATTATTAAGCATTTTATTTTCGACTCTAGGATTTCACATCTTTCTTTAGAACTAATTGTAATGTATTTCTCTGATGAAGACTTGAGCTTTTTTATATATAAACTTCTTAATTTTCTGGATTGCTCAATTCAATCTACATTCAATTCTAAAATGAATTCTTCTCTTTGTAACTGAAGAATTTAAATGCTTGATTATTAAAGAGTCTTTCAGGGATGTTACGACATCAATGGAGTGAATTAGAAATAAAAGTGAATTAGAAATGGAAGAAAAGGAAAGGATTATTAAACTACAAAAAAAGAACCAAGAGAATTGAAGAAAAGGCTGCTAAGAAATCTCTATTAAGAGCACAAGGCACATCTCGACAACGAAAAATGTGAAAATAAGCCTTCATGTTTGAAAACTCATAGTCTTTAAAAACAAATGTAGCATCATATTTTTTTGTGTACTTACTTATAAAACAACAATCTATATAAAAGTGTTAGAACAGTAAAATCCCATGAATATAATTTATAGAAATTTTGCTTTGCAGTTCTCTGTCAGTTAATTATGCTTTTCACTTAGTTTTATGCAAAAAATTAAACATTGTAAACCCTATCCCGTTTTATCCAACCCAGGTATGCTAAAACGGGATATGTAAGAGTTTGGAAATTAATTTTTTTTTCTATTTCACAGTCAGTAAAATTAGTTTAAAATATGTTTTTTGTGTGCTTCGATAAATGTTGTAGCTACAAAAAAAATATTGTATGGTTTTCCTGAACAGATATTCCGTAGTAAATATAAACAATAATGGTATCCCGTTTTATCCGACTCTCCCCTACTACCAGTTTCTTTTATCTGCAGCAGCCCAACTTGACTAAACGATTAAACTTAGAGTCAATTCTTCTTTGGCACAGAACCTGAACTGTCACTGAAGACCTGATCTGAACTGAACTTGACTGTGAAACGTTTTCATACAGGTTTTCCTGTTACCTAAATCTAATCTCATAGTCTCTGTTAATTTTATAGCTTCCAGAGGAAGCTAATTACTTTTGGAAATAAACAAATGCGCACGTTAAGATAAAATATTGAATTTCGACATTAGGAAATATGTTCCACTACTTTTGTCAACGAAATAACAGAGAAAATTGTTTTGGTATTTAGTATTTATTTTGGTATATTGGTTATTTTAAGTTAATTAGGATTTTGATGTAGCTGAGAGCTGTGTTTTTATTGTAGTTTTCTGATGTCTTACAAACGTTCTGTCATTTGCTTGTCTTAAAGAAATAATAAGTATATCTCATTTGACAAACTAGGTTAGGCAAGGTAGAAACGGAACTATTGGTTGAGTCTAGCACACTGCCTTAACCATTGTTTAGATCAGGGATGGGCAAACTACGGCCCGCGGGCCAACTGTGGCCCGCCGGAAGATTTTATCCGGCCAGCGGATAGAAATTTTATTTGCCGATCAGTGGCAAATATAAACAATATACATCCATTTTCTTATCGACTACGTTTAAAATTATTTCTGTTTTTCNTTGTCGACTATGTTTAAAATTATTTNGAGTCTAGCAGACTGCCTTAACCATTGTTTAGATAGAGGGAGCTGCTCACTTTCGATATGCTGTTGTTGTTTTTGTGACAATTCATTTTGTGACTATCGAGGACAATATGACATGTAACAGAGAAAGGCAATGACTCCGCAAATACCAACGGAGCAACAAAACTAAGAGTTGGAAAAGGTAGTGTCGGAATAAACCATACCACAACCGAGTGCATCGGGCCAACTGTTTATGGCTATGCCCATTTGACAGCACTCGCGAGTGTATTCCATTGCAGTTTTGCAGAGAGCTTCCAAGGCTTTCCCGCTGTGAATGGCGTCAAAGCTGCAAGCATCCAAGTAGACCTCGAGATCTAACAGAGGATGGCAAGCCTCGAAGACGGGATCTTCTAGTTTTTGGCACAAGGGATTGGTCTCGGTTATTTCTGGCTGAAATGAGAAACAAAGAAAGTTTTATTTTAACTATTATGCAGGATGTTCTATAATTACCGTCCTTAATAGATAGATGTTTAGAATTTTTATTAAAGATGCATATGTTTGCAAGTTGATATTTAACTTTGAGAAAAAACAAAAATGCTATCAAAAACTGTGGAATTACTTTTGAGTCAGGCAAGATTGAAAACATCAAAACCAATTTTAATGGCAGAGGAGGGGGAGGTGTTTTTAGATTATTAGAAACACTTCCAAATTTCATCGGATATTCAAACTGTTTTTGATGTTTTTTTCCTAGTGATTTGGTAAAATCTAATGGTGTTTATTTTTTGCTTCAATATTAATTTGTGAACCCTTTTTAGTTTAGCTGTCTGATTTTATCGTTTACTAGTAATCAAAACACACTTCCTATGGATGGTGAATATCTTATTTCCATTACTGAATCAAAGCACTATAATAAAGTATTTCGTAGCTGATTAAGATCAACCTTCATTATGTAATGTGTGCTAAAATGGATGCATTATCAGTCTAATCCCACCTTTCTCAGCTAAGCCTTTAAAGTGTATTTGTATTCTACTTAATACACGTTGAACGAAAAACATTTTTCATGTTTTTTAAAGGTTTGTGTATTGAAAATAAAACTATTTCTTTTCTAAGTTCATTTCGTAACGTTACACTGTAGGAAATCACGAAGTGTACACTTTAAAAATATTCTTTTTCTGAACATTAATGTCAACAAGATTCGTATAAAAACTGGGTAGTGTTCAAAAACTTTGCAATTTACGTCTTATTTCTATCCCATACCTTTAGTGAGATAGGAAAGCTAATTCCTCAGATTTTCGTCAGGCTATGGTGTTTAAGGGTTTTATAAAAAAGCACATAACCACTTTACTATATTTAGTCATCGCTAAAGTCATTTGAAAATTAAGAAGACAGCCTCAGAGGATAGAGCGTTCGCCTTCCAATGAGGTGAACCGGGGTTCGATCCTGGCGAAGGCTGGTCGAAACGAATTCCGCATCCGGCTTGCACCGACCACAGTGTTGACGTGAAATATTCTCAGTGGTAGACGGATCATGGGTTAGAGTCCCCTTGCGGTCAGGGTAACCGTGGGAGGTTCTCGTACTCTTCCTCTCCATGTAACGCAAATGCGGGTTAGTTCCATGAAAAAGTGCTCCACGAAGGCAAATTTCTCCTAATACTTGATCCAGGAGTTCCCTTGTCTTCTGGATTGGGTTCAAAATTACAAGGCTATGGAGTTGAACATTAGTAGTCGTAAACCCAAAATTAGATCGGCTGTTCACCGACGGCTATAAAATAAAAAATAAAATTAGGAAGGAGATTTCAAACTTTAGCTAGATTCCAATATGTCCTAATTATCGACATCCAATCGAAAGAACTTATGTTATTTAGCATGGTATTGGATTTAACACGTTACTTTTTTATTATTTCCTATGAGCTGCACAATCAGTCTTCCCGATGAGCAGACCTAGTGCGCTCTCCAGAAGTGGTATCCACACTTTCAGGACCACCACAATGGGTGAGATACAGTTGGCCATGTTAATTTGGACGTCTAGTTTCTACCACACTAAATGGCAGCACCGAGACTCTATTTGNTTCCATGAAAAAATCCTCCACGAAGGCAAATTTCTCCCCAATACTTGATCCAGGAGTTCCCTTGTGTTCTGGATTGGGTTCAAAATTACAAGGGGACGGAGTTGAACATTAGTAGTCGTAGACCCAAAAATTACGTCGGCTGTAAATAAAAAATAAAATTAGGAAGGGGATTTCAAACTTTAGCTAGATACCAGTATGTCCTAATATTATCGACATCCAACCAAAAGAACTTAAGTTATTTAGCATGGTATTGGATTTAACATGTTACTTAGTATCAGCTAAAAAGCTAATTGACGTTTACAAAACAAATTTAGTTTCAGGGGAAAATATAAGCTCATAAGCAAAAAAACCATTACCAGTTCGTCCAGAGATTTTTTGCAGTCGTCTATATCCCCTTCTGTTTGGAAATTGCATACATATTCACTGAGTGGTTTACCTCCTGTCTCATCATCTTTCTTTCCGTTGCAGTTGCCTAAAATATGAAAATATTCATGCAACACAATCTATGTTATCTATCTTGTTATCTACAAGGACAAAACTGGTACCTTAAAACTACGCAGTACCCGAATAAATGAAAAAAAGGAGTTAACTTACCACATAAACCTTCAGTTTTATTGAAATAGCGCCTGGAAGGTACTTTCACGGCAAAACCAGAGTTGTCTTCATAATATCGAGCTTCTAAGCTGATTTGAGGAACTGCTATGACAAATGTCCTTCCAGGGTATCCTAAGATGACCATGCCATTAGAATGCATAGGTAGATGGTCTATTGGAATGGTTGCCTCGTCAAATTGTATCTGAAAAGAATATTGAATCATAAAGTACTCCACATCTACTTATAAAATTATTTCAAAAATGATACAATAAGTAATGCAATTTAAATACTACTTTTGCATTTGCGGTTCCCTTATTTTTGTTAAAGCTGAAAGAGGAATGCTTATGCAAGGTGCTATATCCGTTACTTTTACGTTTAGTTACGTTTAGTTTCAAAAATTGCCTGCAAACTTTTTTGTGGAATTGCCTGCAAACTTTTATAGAAAAAACAGTAAAATGAAATGCATTACATCTTTGTGCTTCTTGATGGTAACAGTGTGCCCCTTGTAAACCAATTGCAGACCAGTCATACAAGTGGCTTTGGAAAACAGACTGCACCGCCTGGAAAATCCATTCAACGTGAACTGCTTTTCAGTGTCTCCAACTATCAAAAATGTGCCCTCAGCTAAGAAAGGATAGAACATGCCATCAAAAGTTCTCAGGTGTGGATCACCAAAACCTTGGCATGTTTCTGAAAAGAAAAAAAAAAATATTCAGATTCCAGTGACAGTTAAATGGTGATACGTAATGTTCAATTTATATTTTTAATTTTCAGTTTATCTACTCATTTTATTTTGATACATATTTTTGCGACTATATCAAAAATATAATGAAAAAAAGTATACACATTAGAAGATGAAGGAAAAAACAGAAGCGTTAATTTATTCTGCCGAATCAATATCGAGGAGAGCGGGATTAAAAACATTGAAAACAAGTCTGATTGTTTCAATTAGTCCCGTTTATCAGCAATCGAACATGTGTTTTTTATGTTTTTAATTCCCCTTCTACATCGGCGATTCTTCAATATTAAATTAATTATTTTTAACATTAATTTTATATTACAATATTATGTATTTTTTTAATTCATGAATTCAAATCCCAGCAATGGCTGGTCCTTGCAAATCCGCATCCGGCTTGCACTAACCACAGTGCTGACGGAAAATATCTTCAGTGGATCAGGAGTTAGAGTCCCCTTGCCACCACGCTAACAGTAGGAGGTTCTCGTGGTCTTCCTCTCCATGTAACGCAAATTCGGATTAGTTTTATCAAAAAGTCGTCCACAAAAACATATTTCTCCCAATACTTGATCCAGGAGTTCCGTTGTCTTCTAGATTGGGTTCAAAATTACAAGGTTATGGAGTTGAACATTGGTAGTCGCAAACCCAAAAATTGGGTCTGCTGTTCAACGACCGTTATAATATTTTAAGTTTGGTTTTTAAAATAAGATGGTTTTTTTCCTATGCGCATCGTTGCCGTTTTTTCCTCTTTCTGGTGAAGATTCTTATAGTGGTAGCGATATAATATTTGATTTTATATTTATCAGCAGGTATTATTTTAACTATGTAAGCATTTCATGTTTTTAATGTTAAGACTTTTCATTTATATCATTTGTGTGTCGCTGGTAAAAACTATTAAATACAAGCTTTGTTAAACAAAGAATTAAAGGAATCAAAACATTTCGTTCAAAACTTAAAAATAAAAATCAATTCCGATGAATCTTTTCAGGCTAAATAATATTTTATCCAGGAATTTGAATTTAGGTAAATGTGTTAAAAAAATAGATTCTCGTAATTATGTTTGAACATTATCGTAATCATGTTTACTAAATTCATTTCATTAAATTATGTTGCACAAGCTGTGTTTGCATAGCACGATTAGTTATGTGAGAGTTAAATATAATTAGTGAAATTAGTCACACGAAGTAATGAAGCATGAACTTATTCATTGACTTTTCTCGTTAAAAATTCATACTAATTCAATAGCGAGAGCAGTATTTTTTTTAAATAATAAATATAGGCTAATTAATTCTATATTTATGTACAACATACGAAGTTCATAGGAATAAAGCTATTTTTAAACAGTATATCCTAAAAAGGACGCTATATCATTTGAGCGACACTCCATGTCAAATCACTTTCAACAGCATTAGTGCTTTGAAATTCCAGAATTCGTCGATATTTTTTAAATATCAAATTGCTAATCAATTATTTCTTCACCTTTCCTTAAGAGCAAGTAATCGTGCTATGATTTTTTAAAATTTAAAATTGTGAAAAAAAACTTTCAGCATTTGAAACTTTATAGTTTACTTTTGTCTCAATTAATTTTTTACATTCTTTAAATTTTATATTACTAAATGGCCTTATTTTTATTACTGAATTTTATATTAAATTTTATATTACTAAATTTTATATTTTCGCCCAAGAAGTATTTCGACCGTGGTAAAGCATGCTTTCATAAGATAAAATAAAATAAAATATTAAAAAAAAAGTATAAAATTGGGAAAAAAGTAAACAAAAATAAAATTGTAAAATTAAATAAAAATAAAATGAAATGCAAAAATAAAATATGAAATAAATATTGAAATAAAATATTAAAAATTAAAATTAATTAAATAAACCATTCGAAATAGTCTTTAATTATTATAATATCATAATAATAGTTACTGTCGGCACATTGGTCTGGTGGAATGCAAGTGTCTTCATTTAGAACAGTTCCTGGGGGACAGAAGCACCCCGAAACACACTTCTCAGAACACTCGGTCAGAGAATCTTCGGAAGATATGTCACATGTCAGTTGGCATGAGGGTCCACAATCATTCCATTCCATGGTAGGAGGACACTCAGAATCTGTTTTAAGTTTATTTGAAGAAAGATAATTAATAGAAACTAATAATAACACTGTACATCAAATTCAAAACGTTTTTTTCTGTCTTTTAGATGAAACTATGCGATCAGAAATGTTAACGAAGTAACTTAAGTTCACCGAAATGTGCGCCAAGTTGGCGACGGTTTCATCGCAAACAGAGCGACTCTCCACTGCTTGTAAGCTGTTATTGCAGGCCGTTCAAATGAGAAATGCTACGCCAAGCTAAAAGGTGGGTTATGAAGGAAATAGAGCTTGGTAAACAAAATAAGTAAAAGTTTGTTATTTTCATCGAAAAGTATGAAAGTAACACATACTTTTCAAATTAAAGACATATTTCATGCTGCAAAGTGCTAGGTTAGAGAAATAATGACACAAAGTTATCTTTTCCTATGCAAGGCGTTCTCTAATTTAAGAATTTCTTAAAAACAGAAGTCAAAACTGAATGTATAGTTCGTTCACCAGGAGTTGGCACTTGGCCCCGCCTTTATCACGTGGTATCTGACGACACTATTTCGCCATTTTTGGAAGAAGAATGTGAATTATCCTAAACAAGGTTGCTATTTGGCTCTAGTATGACAACAATATTTATTTCGCAATCTTTATGGGCATTTTTTTAACATTAAATATTTCATAAATTTGATGATATTTCCTTCTTTTGAGTGAATAGTTTGTACATATTGAGACATTTTGTTGGGAAAACAGTAGTTTTTAAATTTGAAATGTATTTAATTAGCTAGAGTAACGAAAGGTATAATAGCAGATGATAAAGCAAGGTCAGTGACTAAAAAAGAATTCACCGTTTGCGTTTCTCGCGCTTTAAGGGTTGTCTCATTTTCAAGTTCTTACTTCCGTGCTGAAATGAACTCTGCGTCCGAGTAGGTGGAGCCAAGTGCCAACTTCTGGTGAATGAACTATACACATTTGCAAATTAATATTTAAGGGGGGAAAACTCTGACTAATTCTAACGAGCCACTAGCGAGGAAAGCGTAATTGAAAATATTAAAACCAGTTTTATTAATTGAAATAATCTTATGTTTTATCAGTTACCTTGTGTTCGGTGTTTAAACTCTCCTCTGCTTCATACAGCAACTAAACTGGTTTCCATGTTTTCAGCTCTACAATTGTGAGTGATTCGTTAGATTTTGATAGGGGTTTCGTTTTATACTTCCTTAAATTTTAATTTTCGAACCCTTATGCTTATTCTTTTTTACAACATTTTTGACAAAGACTCCACAAATATATGTCAAGGGCGGACGTTACGGAACACTGTGTGTAAAATGCCAAAATAAATATTTCATTACCAAGATAAACATGCTACGATTCTCTCAATTCTAATTTGTATAAAGAGTTAAGTTCCATTATGTTTTTCCAACCTGAACCAAAAATAGGCATTTAGGTACAATCATAGCTAATTAGTCAAGGCCTTTTAAAAATAAATTAGGTAACTTAATCACTGTAACCAAATAAAATAATTCTTATTAGACTTAATTTACGGCATATGAATCTACGACAAGTATGTTTATTTCTCTATTTCCGTAATGACATTGGTTTTAGTTAAAATGAGCTAATAAAAACAAATATCAATGGTTTCCAAATAGCGAATTACAAAAAATTAAACTATGTCTATAAAAATTGTGAATAAAACTTATTTAAAAAATGTCCGAAGAAAGCTTTAGAAAACTAATGGAAAGCATGTTTCAATCCGAAATAGAGTTACTCTTCTTACGAGGACGAACTAAATCCGTTAATCTACTTCTATCCATCAATTAACAGCTTATATTAGTATCCAATAGCAGCAACACAACAAGTGAAAGTGCCATGCTGCAGTTAATTACCAATTTATGCAGAACTGAAGTATGGCAGCAGTTCGGGCTGCCGTTGGTTACCAGGTAAAACTATCGAATATAAGCCAATATCTGTTAAACAGTTTATTTAGGTGGCTAATAGAACAAATGTAAGCATCTCAAACAATGAATAATCCAAAATACTGACGTTTCTGATTTTTTCTTTTAAATCAGACTTTTTAAATTAATGTCGCTGAAAGTTTTCGGTAGACTTACGGCAAGCATGTTTCAACCTCCAATTCCGGACTGCAGTTGGCCCCAGCTTCTCTTCGCATTCATCTACAAATGGCTGGAAGCTATCACATTTGCATTTTTCAGCTGTTTTGTTCTTCTGCAATATGCATTCGCAAGTAGAACTCATGCAGAACTCTACGAAACTGTCCACGTTGAGTACTTGACCACATGCCACGAATGGATCTTTTCTGAAAAGAAATTACAACGTCCATTATTTTTTGCCATATTTTAATTAAAAGTGTGAAGATTTAAGCAAAGCGCCAGTCTATAATCCTTCACTACCTCTTTATCTTTTAAATAAATCCGTTTGCTTAAGACACTGCTCATGTATAGCAGGAGATACCACTGATTTTTAGTCATAATCCTAAATCATTGGTTAAAGCTGCTTCGTGGTACAAATAAACAAACATTGTTAATAGCAGCTTCTATCCCAAATGTTCCAAAATTTGACGGATAAATTCAGAGGTAAGAAATACGGCCTCAAAATGATACAAACATTATGTTTAGAGGGCAAAAATCGTGAAAAACTCTAAATCTAACCATTTTCTGGCAAAGGCTTTGAATTTAGAGGAGATGAAAAACGGAGGTTAGTTTAGGTTTGCCTTACCGAAATTAAGCTCCTGTAAGGTGCTATTCGCTTTGAAGACCCGAAGATCTTCAGTAACTGCGGGGTTTTATCTATAGGGCCATATAAAAAGTGAATTTTTGCCATGCTTGTAGACTTACAGGTGGATTTCGTTACGTAGGTTGTCGTAGCTTTGGTAGACATCAAAAACACGCGTGGCATCTTTGATCATGTCCGGGAACAATTTTTGCATTGTTGTAGAATGTGTAATGATGGCATAAGAAACAGCCTTTACATTGCAAATCGATCACGTCACAAACATATTAATGAACCGTTGAGAAATTTATAAATATATCTTACTTTAACTTGTTGCACTCTTCAAGAGCTTTAACCATCATTTCGTGAGGGCAGACCACTGGATGGCATACTTTTTCTTCACCTTCTAACGCCCAACTATTGCCAAACTCTTTACTCGTAAAAGCAAGTTGGTCATCTGGTTTCTTTTGATCGTCTTCTGGTTTTCCAGAATAAAATCCACAGAGACCACCCAAACGTTTTTTCAGTGAAGGCTCAACCTTTAAATTAATGAGATAAATGTAAAAAACAAAAAGAATGATTTTACAATTCAAAGTAATTCAAAATCTTCGTTAAGTAGCTTAACGACTGTCGAGGCAATAAAGAGCTTCAAAGATCTTTCACCAGGAAAAAAAATTATAATTCAAAGCAAAGCTAAGAAAATAAAAAAGTAAAAAAAGTAATTTTTAGCTTCAAAAAATGTTTAGTCTCTAAAACAGCCAAATCGCTCTTATATTTGAAAAACAACAAAGCTATGTGAAGTATCACCGATTTGGTGAGTGAATTTAGATAAAACTAGAGTATAACATGCGATGAAATTTTTCTTCAAAAAGTTTGAAATGAAGACTAATCATGACAGGATTACTTTCCAACTGCGTAATCCTGCCATAACTTGTTATATGATTGAGCATCACGGAGAAAGAAATATCACATAATTTTTTCCTAGTTTTCTTCCATCAATTTTATTAAATAAGCATGGAGGCCTAAAAACGCATGGCATACTTGTTTAAGCTAACTAAAGGAATTTAAACTTACTAATTGTAATTATATTTTCTACAAATGTCTCCCAGTGAGCCGTGATGGCTCAGGGGATAGAACGTTTACCTTCCAATGAGGTAAACCGGGTTCGAATCCCAGTGATGGCTGGTCGATACGAATTTCGCACCTGGTTCGCACCGACCACAGTGCTGACGTAAGATATCTTCAGTGGTAGACTGATCATGGGTTAAAGTTCCTACGCCGTCGGGATAACCATGGGAGGTTTTTGTGGTTTTCGTACCCGTGTAACGCAAATGCAGATTAGTTCCACCAAAAAGTCCTCATCGAAGGCAAATTTTCTCCAATACTTGATCCAGGAGTTCCCTTGTCTTCAGGATTGGGTTCAAAATTACAAGGCTACGGAGTTGAACACTGGTAGCCGTAAACCCAAAACAATTGTTCAACGATGGTTATAAAATAAAACGCTGCGCAGTGGTTCAATGGTTGCGCTTTCGTACCACAGGNAACTTTTATAAAAATTCATTATCTAAATAGAAACCGCCTCGTTACTTCAAAAAGAAACGCAGGTGAAAAAAATTAAAAAATAGATAAAGTCAAGGAAAATTAAAATGCAAATAAAAAGCATAAATAAAATATATATAGTTGGAATTCTCCTAATTTCATAACATATTTTTTAATGTAGTTATTCTAAATATTTATGATTTAAAAAAAAAATTATATTCTCTTAAATTTAAATATCTATAAATTATATCATCGTAAATTTAAATATCTACAAGCAATTGTAAAATTTCTAATGTCATAATGAACCTAAATTATTATTTTGTGTCAGTAATTAATGTTTAAGGTTGACGTTTCCTAATGATTAAGTATGAACAAATTGCTATTAACGGCATATTTTAAAATCGGGGATACTAAATTTAACTCAACTTATTGTTATAAAAGAATATGCACATAAAAAAAGCTTCAATATATGCTTTCATTTTTTTTAATAATTAAAGTTAAAACTGAACTTTTTAAAATAAAGTATTTATAGTGTCATTTTCGCCAACTAGTAAAACATTTTTATAAGTTTAAAATGGTATTTTCTTTAATATAATGGCCAAGAAAGTTTTTTTGAACTATGTTTATGAACGGAAATAATGTGTTAATTACGTAAAGTTTGAAAGCTAATAGCCAGAAAAAGTCTAAACTTATTTTTACAAAGAGAAAGATGCAAAGTTATCATAATATCTTTGCTTCCGAGATCTGTGGACACAGTGACGTCATGAGGAGGAAAATCGTAGCTTCAGCTCTAAGAGCGGAGTGAACTAGCCCTTCTATTCTCTTTAGCCCTGATGAACGGTACTCTTACATGCTCTTAAGTGTCTAAGACTGTCTCTCAATTTTTTACTGAATATTCTACTGCCAGATTAATGATTTATGCATTTTTTTGCATTTTTGGATATTCTTTGTCCCTTAGAGCATTTTTTTAGATTTATAGGGCATTTTTCTTTAAATTTTTTGGCGTATTTTGCATTTTAAAGCATTTTTTATTTTTTTTTAAAATTTTTTCCAATTTTTATTATTTTTTAATCATTTTTTATTATTACACTGACTTCCAAACAATGAAGAAAATCTCTAGGATATTAACAGGTGAAGCAACATCTTTTCGAATTGAAGAAGAATTGTCGGTAAGTGAGATCGTCTTTTTCAAGTACGCACCAATAACATTAGTAGACGTTGAAAAAAGCTTCTCCAGGTATAAAAATTTACTTTCAGACAAGAGAGGCTCGTTTACATTTAAAAATATCAAAAAAAAAAAAATTATAACCCAATGTAATTCTGATATTTAGTAATATTATGAGATGGAAGTTGTTATATTCATTTAAGTTTCTATACAAAATGAAAATGTTTTGGAGTCAATATATTTTCCTTTTTTTTTGTTATTTTGGGATATAAAACATATTTTCCAAGCTTTAATGAACGTAGAACAAGTATTGCATTGCTTTATATTTTTTGAAATGACTCATAATAATTTTAAAGAGTAAAACATTGTTTTAGTTCAATATTTTTACTTTATTTAAGACACGTCATAAGGCATTTTTAGCGCAATTTTCGCATTTTTAAGGGCATTTTCGCACTTTTTAAGGGCATATTTTGCACTTTTTAAGGGCATTAATTGAGATTTTTAAGGTAATCAAAATCCGGGCTTTAGTAATTAGCATTAAAGTTGGTTTTATTTTAGATTAAAAACTTTTTGATCTGTTACATTTTTCAGTTAAGACATTGCAAAAATATTTAACAATGATACTGCGGTTTAAAGCGCAACATTTTGTTGGTATATTTTAATTAAAATTCGGAGGCATGGAAAATAGTAGAAAAAAACCTGCAGGTTCACATTTTATGGGTAAATAAAAACGATATTTCATAAGTGGGGGTAAATGAGGAAGTAATGTTTACAACTTTCCTAAAATTCATATTGTGTTTTTATAGCTGGAAATGTAGGAAATTTTTTATAGACTACAATGGCTGGTATTTTTAAGCAAGGTATGCAAAGATGAGAGTTATATGATGTACCTGGGATAGTAAAAAACGATAAATGTTCTTTATAGGAAATATATGATTGAGTATCACGGAGAAAGAAATATCACATAATTTTTTCCTAGTTTCCTTCCATCAATTTTATTAATTAAGAATGGAGGCCTAAGAACGTATGGCATACTTGTTTAAGATAGCTAAACGAAATTTAAACTTACTAATTGTAATTATATTTTCTACAAATGCCATCCAGTGAGCCGTGGTGGCTCAGGGGATAGAGTATTTGCCTTCCAATGAGGTGAACCAGGTTCAAATCCCAGTGATGGCTTGTCGATACGAATTCCGCATCTGGTTCGCACCAATCACAGTGCTGACGTAAAATATCCTCAGTGGTAGACTGATCATGGGTTAAAGTTCCTACCCCGTCGGGATAACCATGGGAGGTTTTTGTGGTTTTCCTACCCGTGTAACGCAAATGCAGATTAGTTCCACCAAAAAGTCCTCATCGAAGGCAAATTTTCTCCAATACTTGATCCAGGAGTTCCCTTGTCTTCAGGATTGGGTTCAAAATTACAAGGCTACGGAGTTGAACACTGGTAGCCGTAAACCCAAAACAATTGTTCAACGATGGTTATAAAATAAAACGCTGCGCAGTGGTTCAATGGTTGCGCTTTCGTACCACAGGTTCGGGGATCTATCCTCGGACCGGTCACTGTTAACTCAGCCTTTCATCCCTTTAGTGAGCCCATAAAATGAGTACCAGGCATGCTTGGGGGACTAGACACTGGGGTTTCTGCGTTCGGCTGACCACCTAACCGGAACGTCTGCACCTGCACTTCAGAGCCCATGGTCAAGAAAACTGGGATTGGCAAAGTTGATTTTGGCCCTTCATAGGCTGTCGCGACACTGAGTTTAGTTCAGTCTTTCTAAGAATATACATTATGATATAAATCATTAATATATTAAGGAAAAGCATGAAATCACCATACTACATTTTGATATTTGGCTTTGTATAAAATACCTAAACAATGTGTAAAATGTATAAGCATTTCTTATGTAGTTTTTATAGCATTATATACAATGCCGGAATCCTTACTTTTTCGGTAAAAAATATACTTCTTTGTAATTCAAGGTTTGGCCTTCATAAGGTTGTATATACTGTTTAGAAAATATTACTTAGAAAGTAAATTTATCAAATAAGGAAAAAAATATGAAATATTTTATAACAAAAAAAAGAAGACCCATTTGAAACATTATTTTTTAAAAAAGGGAAATATGTTGTGAAATTGCCAAACTAAGTATCATTACGCATCTTTGCCTTCAAAAACGATGACTGTAAAAATGCTAGAATTATAACTTTACTTCTATTTTAAGGTGTCCCTTGTTGTCGTATACCAAAGTATAACCTTTCACTAATGATTTGATGATGACTTGGTCTCCTATCTTCTCTACAAGAAAGTTCTTGGCTCTCTGTCTCCTGTTCATATTTGTTAGCACATAGGCTGTGTAGTTGTGTCCGTCCATTTCCACCTCCAAGTTAGAAGAAATTTTGACATGACGCTGCTTGTTGTGCACTTCTAACCAGTGGTTGCAATTTCCAGTATACCCACACTCTTTGTGCACTGGGGAAAAGGGAGGATAAATAAATAAACAAAAATAGAAATCTTTTGAGAAAATGTTTAATAGAAACTCTTTTAAGATAAAAAAAAATGTAGGAGAAAATTTTTAGTGTTTATTTACCATTGTATCAGACATATAAATTTGATCAAGTGTGAAGTGGACACGCTTGATATTGGCACAAAAAATATAGTAGTGATAGTGACTTAAAACTTCCCGCCACGTTTTAGGACATTAAATTCCGATAAAAAATTGCACAGCTGATTTCTGAAAACTGTTCAACTAGATCTCATGAAAGCATTTAACACTAGATTGCCTAAGGAAGTCATTTTGACTGCTTTTAATTTCAATTAGAAAAACAATGATGTATACAATGACACGATTTCTTAGAATTTTGTGACTTTTTGAACAACATATAATTTTTTTTATTGTTAATATTTACTAATAACTTGTTACATAACTGTAAATAATATAAAAAATATTAAAAATTAATTTTAAGCAAATTTATTGACGCATTCACAATTCATTTTGACTGCTTTTAGGCAATATAGGCATATATTCATTTTCCGTCTTTCTAGTGTTAAACTGGATGTAAGGCAGGGCTAAGATCGATGCTCCCAAAACAGAACAAGCTGCAGTTGCATGATTTTCAGTGACAAAATGTGGTAATTTATCATCGAATGCCCGATGTTTGAAGCGAACAATATCTAAGATTGAGTCTCGATGGCTCAGGGGATAGAGCGTTCGCCTTTCAATGAGGCGAACCGGGTTCGAATCCCAGTCGATACGAATTCCGCATCCGGCTTGCACCGACCACAGTGCTGACGTGAAATATCCTCAGTGGTAGACGGATCATGGGTTAGAGTCCCCTTGCCGTCAGGCTTACCGTGGAAGGTTCTCGTGGTCTTCCTCTCCATGTAGCGCAAATTCGGGTTTGCTCCATCAAAAAGTCGCCCACGAAGCCAAATTTCTCCCAATTATCGATCCAGGAGTTCCCATGTCTTCTGGATTGGATTCAAAGTTGCAAGGCTACGGAGATGAACATTAGTAGTTGTGTACCCATAAAATTGGGTCGGCTGTTCAATGACGGTTACAAAATAAAATAAAAAATATCTAAGATAAACAGCTATGAACTAATTGCGTAAAAGTTTTCGTGCCGAACGTACATGACTATCGGATAGATCCGAAACAAGCAAGTGTCTATGATCTTCCCTGAATTCATTGTTTTGAGGAGAAGTTATCAAAATTCAGCTACTGCCACAAATAAATAAATACACTTGTGTCCAAAAGTTAAGCATGCTTTTACACTGAACATATATGCAAAATTATGCTAAACTTTTAGACAACAGTGTATTTTCTATATGGTTCCTAATGGAAGTACTGCTACGATTATCGCATTTTGAATATTATCGCACTGGTTCACTTTTTATAGGTGCAACTCTTATAGGTTTCCCTAGGGTGTAGAAAAATCCATTAGCTACATAGGGATATCCTTCAAATAGAAATATTTTTATATAGAGAGCTAAAAAATAAATATGGAAAGCTAACTGTTAACATTTAGTTAAGCTTACGTTACATAATTTTTTTGTTGCATTTTGCAATAAAAATTACACTGAATTTATTATGAAAAACATCAAACATTCATATAGATAATATTTTTTAACCATTTTAATGCATATTATTTTAACTTCTTTATTATTTTAATTATAAGATCAGGCATTAGAAACTATTCTAATATTTCTATTAAAAGTTGACGCGCTCTCAATGGAGTTTGTGTTAGAGTATAAAAATAGACCACATGACATACATTCCCTGTATCTAACATAGTCTAAAAGATACGACTTATGGTTAGCAGTCTGCAATTGATTGAGAGCCAAAATATATAAAAAAAGAAACGAAATAATAGTTAATATGTAGGTTTTTCTTGTGCAGGAGCGGCAAGATGGCTTTTTTAAGCTGAATCTCAAAATTCGAGGTAAGTATTTTTCTCTTGCATTAAAAATCGTGCTTAACTGTTCAAATCACTAAATGACCATTTACCTCAGAGAACTTTGAAATGCTATATAAATTACAGTTTGCAATAAATCACTTAAAATAGATAATACAGCATTTTTATAGAATAATTGACTATCATAAAGTATTTTGATTACTGAATATTAAAATACGAAAATTCTTAAAATTCAGAGTGTGGGCTTTTGCTGCCCATTAGAGTAGATATCGGAGTGCAATGGGTTGCACGCGAAAAATAAAATGCTAAACAACGGCATATTTTGCGAAATTTTTAGCTTTTATAAAATATAAAAGATATTTTTTACACTTTTATCAAGTTTCTTCTATTATTATTTACTTAATAAACACATATTTTTTTCAACGCAAAAAGTTACTTTTTGTAGTATATTTGTATTGTATATCTGGTAATTAATTTACGCCGTTAATTTATTGGTCCATTGGTGGCGTTACGATAGTGTGGTATACCGGGAGGTGGCGCTTACCCTTAAAAGTAGATCAGTACAGAATGACGGGCAGAGGCACTTAACCTTAAAAATATCGCTGTAAGTGCTTAAAAAAATGTCAGTGAAATTTGTTCTAACAAGTGAAGTTAGTTCTAGCAGAATATTTGGTTTTGTCCATATATGCGATTTACCTGTGTAGTTACTTTATGAATCAATTCGTGGCGCTACTATAGTGTAGTATGGTAGAGTATATCAGACAGTGGCACTTAATCATGAAACAACTTCAGTGCATGGAATCCCGGGCTGAGACACTTGATCGTGAAACAACTCAACTTCAGTGCATGGAATCCCGGACAGAGACGCTTGATCGTGAAACAACTCAACTTCAGTGCATGGAATCGCGGGCAGTAGCACTTACCCTAAAAAATACACCAGTGTGCCACGCAATGGCCATTATTATTAAAGCAACACCAGTGCACAGTATACCGGGTAGTGCCACTTAATTATAAAATATATCAGCGTAAGGCCATTTTCAGAAAAGACACTGACTAAAGATAGTTTAAACTTGACCTAACAGTCATAAATAATTGTTGCAAACCTCAACAGTTATGATGATAACATATTATTCGTTAAAACAGTTTCAATTCATGCAACAGCAGAGTTCCAAAAAATAGCCTGAAAAGGTTTCTAATCTAAGCTTCAACCAATTTTGTGCAGTGGTGTACTTACGTGTTACGTTGAAAGTTCCGTTACGTATGTCTTTCATGACAACATGATTGCAAGAGTCATAAGTGATGTCCTGTCCGTCAAAAGTTTTGATTCGTTTACCCATCATGTCGCATGTTGCTTTACCTAGGTGCAAAAAAAAATTCATTTTTCAGGATGGTACACAGTAATCTATCAGGATGACTCTTAAATTTTATGGATTCTTGTCGGAAACGAAATTAATATATAAAATAAGTAGTGTTTTTAAATTAATATTTAAGCATGGAAAATAAATTCTATCAAATTTTCATCAATGACAATTGAGGAAAGCGGTGCTGAAAACATTAAAACGTGTTTGATTGCAGGAGAAAACCAATAGGAATCATAAGGTGACGATTGGAAATCCCTACAATTTTTTATCAGGCTATTGGTTTTAATGTTCGTCATTCCGTTTTCCGAACTAGCGATTTTTCAGATGTCGATATCGTTTCTGTTTTGTCCTCGCTTAAATATTAGACAAATACTTAATTGAATAAAAATGAAGTCAAATATGAATGCTAGAATTCCCCTTGCAGCAAATTTGCTTTAACCACCATCTTGAATTTACTAACAGGGAAAACCTGTTAAAAGAGGAAAAAAGTATTTTACTATTTAGACAAGTGAGGTGTTTTAGCAAATGAGGTTGTTACGCTGAGGCAAATAAAACGAAATTCAAGTTGATGCAATAATGAATATTTTAGAAGCTAAAAGTTAATTAATAGATATGGTGTGAATAAAATGCATTCTTTGACTTATACCAATTTATGCGTCTAATATTCCCCTCAAGCAAAAAAGTACATTTTGCTAAAAGTATATTTTGCTAGTATTTTTTAAAGTATATTTTGCTATTTATTAAAATTTGCAGTAAAGTATAATTTGCTGCACATGTTTCGACATGAATCGAATAAAATCAATAGGACAATTGGATAACGGAAAAAAGTCAAAAATATTTTATGCATGAAAAGTAATGTTTCACGCTTTCTACTTTTTCACACTTCTGCTAATGCTATCTAGACAAGAAAGTAAATGTTTCCTATATACTAATTTATGCTGAATTCAAAAGGACCAAAAGTAAGTTAACGGATTCAATAGTTAACTAGTTGTGATTGTTTCATGAATAAATATGTTTAATCTAAAATTATACTTTTTGCGCACAAAAAACTTCTAAACTGACAGATTTATCGACTAGTTGAGTTGGTATATAGTTCAATTGAG
Organism: Parasteatoda tepidariorum; assembly: GCF_043381705.1. Lineage (NCBI taxonomy): Eukaryota > Metazoa > Arthropoda > Arachnida > Araneae > Theridiidae > Parasteatoda > Parasteatoda tepidariorum. Next base: position 16,646,368 of record NC_092211.1, read on the forward strand.
TGGTAATTGCTACTTTTTTTTAATAAACTCAAATTTTTTCATCTTTTTAAGCATTTTTATAAGTATTTTCAGCTGTAACCGAGGACTAAAAATTCTTAGTATATATAGTTATTAGTATTATATGGTTCAATTGAGTGGTAATTGCTTCTTTCTTTTAATAAACTCAAATTTTTTCATCCTTTTAAGCATTTGCATAAGTATTTTCAGCTGTAACCGAAGACTAAAAATTCTTAGTATATATAGTTATTAGTATTATATTGTTCAATTGAGTGGTAATTGCTTCTTTCTTCTAATAAACTCAAATTTGTTTCATCCTTTTAAGCATTTTCTGAAGTATTTTCAGCTGTAACCGAGGACTAAAAATTCTTACCTGGTGGAGCAGGAGTAGTTGGCACTGAAAGGAGAAAAAGAAAATGCTTTGATGAATTTTGAACTCAAAATAAATTGCTTCAATTGTTATATACAGAATTAAGAGAAAAGAAGCAGAGTTAAATAAAATTTGATCCAATACTCATATTGATGTGCAAAAAAAATAAAATGATGGTAAATTTATATTTTACCTGATTAAGTTGAATTATACAAGTATTGAATTGTAAGATATACAAGGTATTGAAAAAAATGTTGAATTGTACGGTATACAATTTTTGCACCATTTTAAAGAATATAATTTTACATGGTAAGTTACAAAGTTTAAGCAAAATCGGACCCTGAGAAATTAAATTTCAAGAAAGCCGAATGTTTAAAGCCCATTCTGTAACCCACTACTTTCTGTAAAATGTTTAAAAAAATGTTAAATGTTTTTGTTATTAAATATGTATGCAAGTAGTAATTGGGGTTTGATTTATTATTGTATGTTAATGTGTTTCTTTGTTACACTCAGTTCTTCTATATAAACTATTTATTAAGCTCTTGCTACTTTAGAAGTTTTTCCTTACATTGAACTACTAATATCAGGTAAAGAATTTCGAACCAAATAATTTTGCTACTAAAATTATTTTTAATTTTTTTTAGAAAAGCTTAATGTTTGGGAACATAATAACTTACCTGTCGGAGCTGCTGTAACTTCTATAGTCGTTGCTAAAATATAACAGAAACAAAATGAGCGATTAAACATTACATTTTAAATCATCACATTAACAAAATTTTAAAGTTTATTAAAATAGCATAAAAGTTGGTCAAATGAAGCTGTTTACGCAATTTTAAATGTTTATTAGAAATTGTAAATACTTTAATGGAAAGTTTCATAAAGCAAGAAGGAAACAATCAAAGATATAAAGGAAAAAATATGACATTAGCTTGTTTATTAAGTATCTTGATAAAATTCTTTGATTTCAATCAAACTCGTTTTAGTTTCACCATGGTAGCTAAGCAACAGACTTCCTTTGTCAGTTGTCTATGAACAAAGAAAAATTTGATAAAATATTGCTTGAACTATTGCTTGAGTTAATCAACAAAAGTTTCTGTTTACTCCATAGATTGTTTTCTTGTTAGTCTTTTGAGGCAAAGTGAACACTCTAACCGTGAAACAAAATGCACCGCTTTGAACACAAAGGGCTTTAAAGTTCCATCTTGATTTTCACTACATGCTTTTATTCTCAACTACTTCGTTGCTTTTGTCCAACTCTTTCTGTAAAGATTTTTGGAAGAACCCAGAATTTTGCGAATGAGTCTAAACTTAGTTCCATAGCTCATCAAAATGGATTGTTGAAAAATAAACGTGATTGGAATATCTTCATTTTTCGGTGTCCGAAAAATTGCTAACGAAAGGAAAAACAATTTAAAGAAAAACGAAAGAAGACATCATTGTATGGCTGAGTAAAAAGTGGGAACATTTTGACACTCCTTAGTTTATCAGGAGATGGCACTGCAAATAGATAAAGAATATTAAATAATGCAGAAATATGTGCAGCAAGAACGAAGCTCAATTTGAGGACAAACTTAAAAGACACTTGAGCAAATGTTTTAGAATGGTCAGACATGCAGCAGAAGATACTGCTTAGGCTTTTTCATCCAACAATTTCATCTGTTTTCAGATTTTGTAATGAATTTTTCAAATTGTTCAGAAGTGCAATCCTTGTCAGAGAAGAAGTGTGATCTTCTCCTGTGACAATAGCAAAACATACATTTCCTTTGATTTTATTTTCATATCATTGGTCATTTTTTTATTTTTAGAACACCCGCAGTGTACAATTTTTAAAAAATTAAACTATTCACTTGTTTGTTTAAAAGTTGAAAAATTAATAAGGATATAGTAAAACTTTCTAGATTTAAAAATGATTACACTCTTTTTGGCGTCTCAAGCTTATGTGATTTTCCCACTCAAGTTACTATGGTTTCGGCAAATCTTGCTTTATCCCCACGTTAGTGCATTGCAACTACTCACTGAAACGTGGGAAAAAGCAAGATTTGCCGAAACCATCGTAGCGCCGAGGAGGAAAGTGTGGTGAATGGGGGGAATCACATACCCTGTTCTATATGTTGTTGTTGACGTAAGCCTGTTTAGGAAGAGGGAGTGCGATTGGTTCTTGTTTTCCAGTGGCGCCATCTATGGCCAAGAATTCGACTTCTGCTACACCATACGTTGCACCCGTTTATAGGGCGGACCCATTCATACATCCATTCATTCATTCATCCACAGATCGTAATTTTGACCTGAATCAGAGAACGAACGATCTCCAATCTAGTACCCCCAGAGGTATTGATTTTCCGTGTTCTATCTACAAAGGGTGATTAAAAAAAGGTGCAACCTACATGTGCAGTTGAGCTCATCGTCGTGACAGTCTTCAATTCCATCACACCAACGTTGCTTTGGAATGCACTCGTGGTGAGTCGGGCAAAGAACTTTACCCGCTTCGCATTCTTCACATGTGCACGAACAATCTTCTTTCAAGATGGATCTTTCATTCTGAAAAAAAGAAGAATATAACGGTTCACGAAAACTGTTTATGACACAATACATGACTTTCAAATCGAATTTGAAGAGACTCATCATTCTAATTGGAAGAAACTTAGTCATGACTACCTACAGTTACTTTAAATAGAAAAGTGAATTTGAAGAGACTCAATCTAACTTTCTCATTGATAATTTAATTCTTCTCTTCAAATCAGAATTATACATACTACCCATTTTACAAACTAACTTCTCTCACCAGTTGTTTAATTGCACAGTTGATGCCAAACTAGCAACCATAATATAAAGTGGTAATGGTGGAAAAAAGGACTTGTCTAACTTCGCAACGCTTAAAAACTTTCACGCGCAAATATCAGGTCTAATAAATGTGTTTAGTTGTTGCTGTCAAAATAATTGTAAATAAACTTTAAAATCAAAAATTAAATAGTAAAGTGTAAGTCTTGTAACCATTTGTGGTTACAGGGGGAGATTTCATTTCATGAGTTATTTTGGCACTTATTTTGTCAAACCCAACCGTTGGCATCTATGATTACGAGTTAAAAAAATCACAAGTAGAGGTATCGTTTAAACGTGCACGACATGCTTTGACTCGAGTAGTCGCCGAAGAAAGAGTCAGAATCTTTGAAATGCGTTAGAGCAGCAGACAATCCCAGATATTATGTTGGAAATATCGAGTTCTCTTGGATTACAGAAATTTTTTTTAAAAAATGTACCGAGTTGATTGAATGACTATTAAAAGAGCAGGTATTCGATGCACTTTTTACCTCATACTTACCCTGCGTTTATTATTGAAACTGAGGGATGGTTGTAAGAATAGCCCTTTTTTTTCAAAAATAAAGAAATAAAGACCTACCTCAGAACACTGTGGACACTTCTTTTCAACACACTTAGACGAGCCTCCAAGAGCGCAGAAGCATTCTCTACAATCCAAGTCGATGATTTTATCACTAACCTGTAGACAAAGTCAAGGAAATTTAATGTTAAAGCTTCCATTCTTTTATTTCAACAACTTACGCATGCAAAATCTATGGAAAATGGGCAATAAAAACCCATACATTCTGATCTGAAAAAAAAAACTACATCGACATGGATCAAGATTATACTCTTTGATAAGGTGCAATAATGCAGCGAAGTCAAATTTAGTGACATTTTAAAATGTGATATGCTACAAGAGGACAGAATACGAACTAGAGCTAGTTATTTTTTTTACACAAGTTGTAAAAAAAAAAGAAGCGTTAACAACATCACTCATGCTTTTAATGTAAATATTTTATTGAATTGTTAACTCTAATTTGGCAAACGTTATTGTAAACTTTTAATTTTGTCTTTCTAACCTACGTATCAACTCAACTACTACCTTAAACTACAGGAACAAATTGCCTCTAGAGAGAACATCGGCTGGAGCCGATGACACAATCAAAGCTTAACTATAAACCAGCGATTACGGGAAATAGTAAACGTTCATTTTGAAGACGAAAACAGACCGGTCTATTAGCTGTGAGGGGCGTCAGCCGAAAGCTATACACTATCCATTTTGTCGCCAAGTTTCGGGAAATGTGTGAATTTATCTCTACAGCTCTATTTGACAGAGTTTTTTTCCCTCACTCTTGTTGGTTACTTGGCAGTTTTCCTTATTATTCGTTACCTACCAGTATTGCAGCATTCGAATGATTTGATTTGAACTGCAAAGACTTTTCGCAGATCGTAGCAATCTTTGTTCTAATATGTCCCAAATATGCTTGTTATTATTCATTAAAATTGTTCTTTATTTCCGCATCTTTTAATTTTGTTGTACCTTATTAGAAACCGCTGACACACGAACTCTAGAAATGGATATCCCAGTATGCTATTTCATTTACATTCCAATTACCACAATGATTTCTCATACAACAGCTGAATTATAAGATCAATGGGAATGACCTATGTGCCCAGTTGTCTGATGTTATTGCAAATGATGTTTATTTTTTGTCTTGCAATACTATATCCGTTTGCCTTTCAATTACTAAAATAAGTTAGAGGTCCAGCTGAGGCTCAGTAAAAATGTTGTCGATGACAATATCTACATGGATGAAAGGAACAAAAAAATGATCGTGGCATACTTGATATATTTTTCCATTATGCACGCAGACGCAGTCGACCGGATCCACACACTCTTTGCCATCACAAACTGTTCCTGAAGGACAAGACGCTGGACAGTTCACAGCAAGGCCTGATTCATGCGACAGTTCTGGACAGAGTACTAAAACTCCGGGCGTAGTCAGGCTGAGAACTAAATATGACAGATCACAACATTAAAATTTGATGTCAAAAAGGCGAGAAAGAAAAATCAAAAACAACTTATGGTGAAATAACGCCATAATTTTCCACCAAAACGTCCATGATTGGATTTATGATGTATTTTTCGTAGGCTAATTGGAAAAGCAGGTTCTTTGCAAACCCTTGACGACCCTTTGCAATACTCTTACAAGGTTAATGGAAATAAGTCGAACAAACGACGTAGGCACTTTGCAAAGACAATAAGCCTACGACATATATACCGTATATTTTGGTTTCATTAACCAATTTCTTTCCATCAGAAATGTCATCATACAGTACAATAATTTTATCGGTGCTTTGCAAAATAAGGATATTTAGTAGGGGAGTGTTGGGCACCCCCTCTCACTGTCAATTTCATATGTATAGAATATTTTTTCAAGTCAATAGGCCATCGGACATTAATTGTTATAGTAAGAAAAGATTATTTTTAAAGTTTCAAGTATTTATGCAGCTGGTCACATGGTAAACAATAGTTTTGAAAATATGTTGAATACAGTAGTCATGAAATTAAGAAAAATTGGTTGAATGTTTCGATTAAACTTCATTTTAATACCAATACCATTGGTATTTTCATTTACACCTGAAAAAACAGTCAAAAAAACATAATTTTTGTAACTGGGCCGGGCTACCCGACACATTTTGAAAAGAGCTGAAAAACATGTTTTTTTAAATTTCTATTTTTTTAAGTTAAACTATTTTTTTTTTGGTTTATTCTTTTTGCATTATTTAATTAGATGAACAAACAATAGAAACATAGAAAAATATTGATTATTACTCAATATTATACAGAAATATAAGCAATACTCCTTAAGTGAGCGGGGCTATCCGACTCTCTCCTAACTGTTTCGGACGTTCACTAAACTGATTATATGAATATCAACGTTCACCAAATACTTAACTTTCACAGTGACATTTTAACAGTTACACAGAAATATCGATATTTAACAACTATTAATGATATTTACTAAATAAATGTAGACATGTAGCAAATTTTCAACTGTCACGATAATATTTTAATGTTGACATTTTTGATAAAATATAGTTACAACGCTGTTAAAGTAAAAAATAAAAGTTATAAAAATGGCATTTTTCATGAATCTTACCTTCTTCAAATGGGCAGACAAGAACATCCAGTCTAAGACTAGGCCATTTGTGCCATGATTCTGGAATAATTTTGATGAATTTTGCTTTCATTGGTTGTTTGAAGTAGTGATGTATGGGTGTGTCTTGATCTTCATTTCCTTCAAGGACCTGAATAATAATATTGTCCATTAAGAAATCATGGATATGAGTATAAAAGTTTGATTACGAATTTTTATAATAATAGTCAAATAGCATGAATTGAGTTATCTAAAACAAAAGTGTTTTACTTTTTTAAGTCACGGAACACTTTTGAAATCTGAAATAAATAAACTTTAATAAACATAATAAAAAAATAATCATAGGTATAACATTACGCAATGTTGCAAATAAAAATGCAATAAAATATCAAATAAAACATCATGCCGTAGACTGTTATTGACAAAGTACCGTGCTGCAAACTTTGCTATGGACAAAAAATCGTGCCGCGGGCTTTGCTATGGACAAAAAATCGTGCCGAGGGCTTTGCTATGGACAAAATAAGAGGCACAATTTCTAATGGAAAAAATGTTTTGAGGCAGAATTTTCAAAGGACAAAATGTCGTGAGGCGGAATTTCCGAATCACAATATACCAAAATCGGAATTTACCCATGGATGCTAATATTAGCATATACAGTGATAGCATTTAAAATGCATTCACTGTAGAACTTCATACACTCAAGATTTTATCATAGAATCAAGCTGTGGGTGATCAAGAATTTTTCCTGAACGACTTATAGATATTAATAATTCAACTTACCTCTGTACCATCTTCTCCAAAAACTGGAAGCCAATTTTTATTATCAGGACTTGCAATGACTCTGAAAGAAGTCACCCAATTATCTTCATCTTCTCTACCTAAGAAAAGAAATGAACACTGCAAATAATACCATCTAACTTTGAACAAACAGTACATCTGCAATGTTGAAAATGTTTATCAATCATAAATTACATATCGGCCAATTTAAATTTTGTTCGTGTAAGAGTTTTTTGTAGTAGCTAGAGCATTTACAGATGCTCTTTAACGTTCCCTGAATGCCATTACATAAACAACAAATATTATACTACGAATATTATCAAGAGCGTTAAGTGCAAAGATAAGAACATTTTTAAAAAATCCTAAAAGTTTTAAAATTTGGCACATTAGGTGAATTAGGTACATGTAAATCGTAGGAGCTGCTGTTTTGGGTACTCATTTTAATTTTACAGTTTGTTTCGCCGAGCAAAAAAATTTAAAACCTAGGCAATAAAAATTAGAAAAACAAATGTGAATAAAAATGCACAAGGAGTACTGTGGAATGATGAAAAATAACATTCGATGATTTGTTCGGCAGTTATGAATTCTTAACTCTTTAACGCCGAATTTTTATTTAACTTATTTTTCATTATTTTGTATCGATTTAGGTCCAAATAAGTGAAAAATATTGTATTTAGCATTTTAATAACTTATGGTTATAAATAACAGCATGACATACCGGTGCCTTTTTCTGATTTAAAAGGTAAAATCTTCCATACACGTCTCACTTTCAAACAATAAATTCAAATATTTACTTATTTACAATTTTCAATTATTTACAGTTCAAATTTTCACTTATTTACAGTTATTTAAACAAAAAAAAAATTTTTTTACTCATCATTGAAATTTCTGAAATTTACTAAATCAACTGATTAATATCTTTATATGTATAAAAAAATTTCAAACTACTTTTTGTATTTTAGTACAAATATAATTCCGATAATCTTAACAGATTTTTTAGCAGCTAATAGATTTTTTTATAACTAAGCAACATCAAAATTTTACTCGTAATTAAAGTGTCAGAAAAAACATATGTAAAAGGGACACCGGTGTCCCATCTACGATAACGGGTTAAATTTGTAGTTAAAAATACCTAGCGGGTTGCTCTGCGGATAGAATTAAAGCTACAGAGACTACTTTTTTATTATAAGTAATTAATTTATTTTACTATTGTAGGAAAAAACAGGGATAAAACAAGAGAAAAACACGAGGCTAGGTTATCGGAGCCTCCTAGTAATTAAAAAATAACTCAGTTTCATTAAGGAAGAAGAGTGAAAACTTTTCCCCGAATGATTCAAAAAAGTACCTTTAACTTTTGTAACACACTGTAATGTGCTCAAAATACCGAGTTTGTCACCAAGTCACCCATATTTTGAGCATACTACAGTGTATTGAGTACACTGTGTTAAATAAAAATTTATTTAAGTACCTAATCCTAAGGATTATTTGCTTCTTCAACTTCAACTAAAAATAACTAGAAATATAATATAATTATATTTTCAACTATCGTACAAGTTAGTTCCTATGTAAATATTCTAGTTTTAATTGCAATTGTAAAATTTTTTACATTTGATTTTGATTTACATTTGAAGGTCTTATTAAAATAGTGGCTCAACTCCACAAATTAAAAAAAAAATCCATGGTATTAGTTCTATTTTCATGTTCATACAATATTCATGTATGAACATGAAAGTAAAGCTAAGACCATCCTAATACTAATACCAATGCGTAACGCTAATACCAATGTTCACATTCATACAATTCTATATTTAAATCTCGAACAACTCCAAACTATTTCTACTGTCAAATAGAAGGTGTGCCGAATTAATTTGCACAAGGTGCTTTGGCGCACATTCCAATGTAAAAGGAGCGAAGTAAGCAGCTACCGGCTGCCTCCCCTAAATTTGTTGTAATACAGTTGTAGTCGTGATTGTCATGTAAAAGGATTGCCTGCGGTCTTCCGCAGCTTGTGTGAACTTACCTCTGTTATGTAAATAAATGTTATTATTGTTATAGTTCATCGTAGTTACCAGTCGATTAAATGAAGCAGATTTGTACTTGGGTGAAAAGCATCCAATAATTCTTCCTCGGCGTAGTAAATTTGCCGAGTTGCTTGTGATTAGGGAACATGAACGTATTGCTCATTGTGGTGTATCGGCAACTTTGACTCAAATTCGAAAAAATTATTGGATACCTAAATGTCGTCAGCTAGCAAAATCAATCATTCGGCTTTGTCTCATTTGTAAAAAATATAATGCCANAAAACTCGAACAACTCCAAACTATTTCTACTGTCAAATAGAAGGTACCACAAATTAACCAAGGCATAAACAAAGTCATTTACACCTATTTTTAAAGTCTAACGTTCGTTAGACGCTAAAGCTTTGTATTTAAAAATGATCAAAGGTGGAGTTGGACCACTATACAAATAAAACAATCATGTATAATTTTAATAACATGTACTTGATTCCTTCAAATTCTTAACACTATAATAAAATAGAATATTTGAGGTGGGTTGCTAAATGTATATCAACCAAATTCACAAAAAAAAAATTCTAAAAGTTCTTAATCTAATTAATAGCATATCGAAAAATAAATCAAAACACAATTTAAAAGTCAAAATCAATATTATGCAAGAACACAAATATGCACAGGTATCATATGTTATATGTCCTGATCAGTTATTCTATTGATCATCTAGTTAATGTCCAGATTAACTAGGATAATCCATTTCCAAAGATTTGTTTCCTTTTTTGCATTACCTAAGTAGTCTGCAAACTACCTAGATAATCTGCAAATTACCTATTAAGTATTCATTAAAGTGAAAAGTAGATCTTTACTTGAACAACAGCTTTACCTGTACACTTAAATAAACATAATGTCTTTTATTTATTTTTGATTATCTGAAAAATAAAGTTACTGTAATCAAACAATAAACACATCATTTGATAGACCCAATTATCAACCACTTAAAAAACTATAATGTAAAAAATCAAACGGCTTAAAATATTATTGCCATTAAGGAAATTCACCCCTTGCCAGTGTCGCCCGCATCTAGTTCGGACAACTACTACGTGCAGCAGAAGAAAAACTAACGTTTCTATTTTGTGAAACCCAAGCTGATATCGTTTCTACTTTAGGATACTTAATTCACTATTTTCCTAATAGATGGCATTAGTGGTCCTAGTTTTTCACTGATTACGAATTCAGTCGAGGGAGGGAAAATGTGGGTGTTGTCAGCTGTGGATGTGGGATATACCATACTGTAATAGATTTGTAAAATTTATGTATTGAAAATCATATTGTTGTGTTTTTTTATTTTATATTATACTAGTTATATTATATTTAGTTTCAAAATTTTGTTTAATTTGCTCTAATTGAATAAGATGAGTGTGTAATTCATTACTTTTTTATGTCTAGGTAAAAATTATAAATACAGTAGTTATTGCGTTTAAACTTTATTTTTGTAATAAAAAACCATTTTCTAACTTTCACAATAATATACAGAACAAAATCAAACAGTCAAAAAAAATTTCCATTTTTGGTTCATTTTTCTGAATTAAGGGGTTAATATGTCAATTATTTATTTTTCAATATTTCAAGGATCAAGTAAATGAAATAAAAGAAATAAACTTTTGAGCAATGCGGAAACCGTTTAAGCGCTCATTACTTAGGTGAATTTCGGAAAACTCTTGATTCCACGCTCTAGTGGATTACCCTAGTTAATCTGCAATTTAACAAGGATAATATGCTTATTAACGACTTCCGAACTTTAGCGGTGACGTATAAATTGAATCTTTATGTATAGAAATTGATTGAAATATTTAAAAAAGTCAAAAGGTTTAACAGAATCTATGTATGGCCTACTTTAAGAACTTAAATTGAAAAGAATACCAGTTGACATACGAAGCCGAATTAAAACACACAAGTATCCAATGAGAGAATCACGAAAGTAGTTCGGAGGTTTGTTGAGAGCAGTGAGGTTTTTGTTGGCCCTCCTAGTTCTTTAAACTACAAAAATCTTACCTTTTACGTGAACTGAAGTGAGCATCTCCTCTTGTGGGAACTCTATGAGTAAATATGGATGCCTATCCTCCACTCTGGGTACCCAACCCCCTTTCAGTCCATTCGATCCCCGAGTTTTAAAGGGTAGTCGAGATTCATCTCCTCCTGGTACAGACGAAGACGCTTCAATTCGAGATTCTTGAAGGATCGACTTCTCTAGTTCTTTTCCATTCGAACAGGCAAAAGCTATAATATTTGTTACATATTAGATAATCATGATCGCGGATCTTACAATTTTAAACAAGGGTGATGAAAAAGCATCTATGTTTTAATACACTTATAATAACCACAACGCACTATTTTTCGAAGGAAATATGCAGGGGTTAAGTAGAAATATAGGGACACTTCTATGCTAACTAGAATTAAAAAAAATTCCTTTATAGTTTGCCTATGTAAAGAACTCTCCTAGCCGTCTGAAGTAGTGGTAGTGACTATGGTTACGAGGTCAAACCATTTCAAGTAGGGGTGTTGGGTCATTATTTGTGATAGGGTTTTGCTCGGATCGTCGAGAGAAAGGGAGTCAGGGGAAAAAGAAGTTCCCCTCTTTGAAATGCGCTATTTCTTGTTTCCATTACAGTAAACGGACTTCAACTTCGTGGCGAGGGGAGTTCTTTCTAAAGACAAAGTATTGTAGCTAATGTTTTGGAAGGTTTTATGTAGCAAAACTGTAGGCAAAATTGTAAAAATCATGATTGAAGCTTTTTGAAATAATGTAATTTTTACCATGCGAAATTCGAATCGACCAAAGTATATAAGGAGAGAAATTTAACTTATTTATAGCTTTATACCAAAAATTTTTCTGTGCAAACATACTACGAAATTGAGCATAAACATACTATGTTTTAAAAACATACTATGAAATTGACAACTCATAAATTTACTAAGAAACTGATAAATTTTTAACTGGTAAAAACTGATAAATTTGTCACCATCATGTTAAAATCGATAAGTTAGTTACTGTGTTAAAACAGATAAATTAACTATCATGTTAAATTTGAAAAAATTATTACCGTAAGGGAGTTCATCAAGTTCATCACGAACCTTATCTGATTCCATGGTAGATGACGCTCCTGAAATTGTAAGAGAATGTGGTTTTTTAGAAACATTTAAAGTAAAAATTGTGAACAAAAGATATAATGCAACTAAATTTTATATAATCCCTTTATGCTCAACGTCCCATAAAAGTGAGGTATCTATTTTCAAAAAAGTGTAGAAGTAATACAAGTGTTTATTATTAGAATTTTCTTTGCAGATTCAAGATAGTTCTGTCTACTATAGTATATTTATATAAATCTTTATTTTTGTATTTGAATTCAAAGCACACTGCTTCTTTTAAGGCTGAGGCGGTAGGTAACGCAATAAAACTTCCACTTGGGATAATCAAGTATCTACTACTACTTTTTTTTCACTTCTTTGTCAACTCTTAGCTATTGATAAATCAGATATATTGCGCAAAAAAGAGAAAAATACAGGAAATTCCTGAATTAAGAATGGAAAACCACACTAAAATAGTCGTAGTTGTATATTTAAAATTCGATTTTTCTGGAATTATTCGACTGATTACGTTCACATTTTCTATTTCGCCATATAAAGTTGCATTTTTTAAACTGATGTAAAATTTTTATATGTTACAATTCAAATTTTCTTTTACTATTACTAAATAAAACAATAAAAGAATAATAACTAATTGTTCACAATCAATACCTTTTGCTAAGAATTATCGATGGACGAACGAGCTTTATGATTGTGTGCAAAAATTTTCAATTCGCTCGAAAAGATTTCGAGTTATAGCGAAATACACAAAGAGTAACAATAAGAAGTCCGAACTTTCAAACGGTTTCCTGACCAAAATATTGAGGCCATATTTTTAAGATTGTAACTATCTTCCATATTTTGAAGGTCAGGAACTCAAATCCGTCGAGAAAAAGACATGTTTATTCTAAAAAGGTATGTTTTTGTGATTGATGACCCAACTTAAAGTAACGTCTGCACAAATCAATTATCATATTTGAGTTCACCTCTTTAAACTATTAAGAATGAGTCCCTTGTTCGTGAAAATCCTACGATTAGATCAAAAGTTATTAAAGGTGTTCATTTTTTCCCTTCTTTTTGCTCTCTGTAGATGAATGTTAAGCTAAGACTTTCATTTTAGATAATTTTTATGAAGAAAGTTGGCTTATGCGTTAACTGATTTCCTCTTTAAGAAAGCAGATTACGTTGCTTTATCGTCAGTTCGTTCAGTTTTAGGATAATTCTCATTTTTCGTGTTATTCCGTCATTTACGACATGTTTCTTATTTTATTTATTTAGTATGTGATAATTATTTCCTGCTTTATTATATATTTATTTATCTGAGGAAAAAAATGTTTGCAAATAATTACCATAAGGAGATTGCGTAACTTCCAAAACCAAATCACGTGATGGAATAGTTTGTGTCTGGGTCTCTATGGTCAAGGAGAAAAGGTGATTTTAGAATTTAAAAAATGCATTTGAAATGAAATTAATATTTAGAATGCTAATAACAAGTGTACAAGTAAGCATGATTTAAATTATAACAAGGAAGACAGAAAACAGCTTTATATCAATGAAAGAACGGACATACATTTAAAGCAGCATTACTATTCTAATGAAACATCACGTGCCGATAGTTTATGCTTAAATATAACCTATCTTTAGAACACTCTAATCAATAATAAAGTGACTGATGGGTCTTTAATTATAGGCTCGTATTTTTGTGCTGTTAAAGTTTTTCATGCCTGTCCTTTAATAATTTTTCGTCTTTCTTACTCATACAATAATCAATGATAATTGCCTAAATTTGACGAAATGTTTGCTTACAGCTTTTACAAAGAAAGTGTTTAGTCAAAAACTTAACAAATTATCTTGAATTTGGTCTACTTGTTACAGATCAAATGTAAATATCAATCAATTTTGCAAATTATTAAGGCAATGTGCATATTAATTAGGATGGTCCGCTATAGTACCGAAAATTGTTTTATTTATCAAATCACCAAGGTAATCTGAAATTATCTTCAGATTACCAATTAGGTAATTGTTAATTTGTTCATTACAAATTAGATAATAGTTAAAGCGAAAATGAAAAATTTGCTCTGCTAGCAGCAACGTTTCTGTATACACTTAAATTTTTAGATAACTAAACAATAAAGTTAATATCAAACAACCAACAAATTAGTTGATGGAATGGGAGAAACAAACTTTTAAACTTTGAGGGAGTCGTTATCGTGCACATTACCCAGACAAAATGCGAGAAAATCTTGATTCAGTCAATAAGCAAATCACACAAGTTTTCGAGATGTATAGTAACATACACTGTATAAAAAACGTGTGTATTCATTGCATGAGCTGTCTCCTTGATTTATATCAGATCAATACAAATAAGTTAAACTTTAAAATTAATTAAGTGACACAGTTTCTGGTTTACCATATGGATGATAACAGCCAAGGATTTCTGCTCTCAAACTGATCCATTCCTTCCAATCTTTTGGAATAATTTGGATGAGTTGAGCAGACACAGTGTGAGGGAAGACATTTGTAACTGGGGAGTCATTATCGGTATTTCCAATAAAAGTCTGAAAAAGTAACAAAAATGAATAACATAATATGTTGAAATGTAAAATAATAATATTTGTAGGGTTCACGCCAGTGTGGCGACAATTGTTGCCAAATGCTCTACGAGTGTCGCTGAAATTATACGCATGGGCGACAAATATGTCACCTTCAGATATGCTTGGAATTTACAAAACAGTAACGCGAAAACTAATTTTTTTGTGCTTCGAGTTCCATGCATTTAAAAAAAAAATGTAACAATTTTTATTTGTTCAACGCGTGGTATGCTATGCAAGTGCGTAGTATTCAAAAAGAAAAACAGAACGTCTCTGGTACAAAAGTTTTGTAAATTTAAACGTACAAATTTTAAATTTAAATTTCTTGCAGTGTTCATGTACTAACAGTATAACCGTTCATCAATAAAATAATATTTCTTGCTCTTCCAGAATTGATTTTATTTAAAATTTTATAATTTTCAGTTAATTCATTTTAAATGTAATATTTCGTTAATTCTTACTTTCTCTGTTTTCTTTCTTTCTTTCTTTATTTAGTCAGAGCATTTTAATCTTTATACTGAATTTATTTACTAATATTGCTTCAACTTTTATATACTTAATTTTAATAAATACTGATCTTCAATCATTATGGGCAAAAAAGCCTAATTTGTTTTAGAATGTTATAGATGACAATTAACTAATCTGTCGTGGCTGGATGTGGAAGTTTGAAGAAAGGTGTACCAGCTCAGGCACTGTCCCCGTCTTCTGACGTCATTAAATTATGTGGTTTTCCTGCCATGACTGCTAAAAGATAGAGCTCTGAAAAACGGGGCTAGGGGCTTGGTCATGGATGGGCGGTGCGTGCTTTTTGGCCAAATACTGTGAAATAGAAAAATCTGAGAAGAGCTTTTATGCAGAGTTGAACAAATTTAAAATCATTATTTATCTAATAATCGATTTAAACCTATTTTAAGTACACAAACGTTTGATTGAAATGCCTCAGTTTTATAAAATTCAGTTATAATCAAATATAAATCTGATTTAAATGAAGTGACTATTTAAAATCCTTTTACTATTGGTTGGCCATTGCCGTTCTTAATTGAATTCCAGTTTTTTTCGTCATCACTGTACATGATTTCGAACGCTGATACCCATTCTGGCTTATCCGCAGCTCCTTTAGTCACAACAGCAGAAATATTTCTTAAATCATTGAAGTCTATCTAAAATAGAAAAAAAAAGAAACATATATAGAATTACCAAAATAAATGTGTGATTAACAAAATAATGTTGCATTAGATTTTCGGCAATCTAAAAAAAGAATTACTAAATGTTCATGAATGACTAATTTAATGAAAGAAAGATACCAAATGTCTAATAATATAGCGCGAAAATAACGTACCAAATGTTTACACATTTTAACATTAAAATTTGGTGTTAAATTTTCTATCCTAAGGAATAAAAATTAGAGGTCTAATATTAATATTAGTATTATAGCAAGGCGGCCAACTTTCTAACTTTTTGTAAAAAAATATTTTAAAGGTAGCTATGTTTATGTTTTGATGTATTATTTTTTATTTATTTAAATTTATTTTCCACACTATTACATATAAATAATTTAAAAGTTTAGATGCAACGTCACTTTTGTCCAGTTCTTTAGTGGAAAAACTTTTAAAATGTTGGCAAAATTACCTGAAATTCTGAAAACTACGATTAAAAACATTTACCACATAAAATATTTTGCACAAGGCGTAGTAGTTGGCCGGCCTGTTATAGTATAGTAGTGTGACTAATACTATAATACTAACATTAGCATTCCAATATAAGTCAAATATTCCATATATTTGTTTGAAAAAAGTCGTTTTAATTAGGATACCACTCACTTGTAAATATTGACTGTCATCAGCTACAGCCGCTGACCATGATGTATCACTATTCAGCCGAGCATTCCACGGTTTCGTGGTGTCTGATTTGAACGAAGAAGATGTGATAAGGCCATCTTCTATCATCCCTTTATCCAAACCCATAGGTTCCATACAAACTATAAAAGAGAATAAGAGTACAGAGTGTTTTAAAACGACCAGCATGTTTCAATTTTATTTATTTTTAATTCTGTGGCCTATAACTTTAATAATTGACAAATTTCCTAGTTTTTTGATGGCTATGATTTAAAAGTAGGCGTTACTTTTCAAAGTCTGACAAATTTATTATATTGCGATTAGGATAGGGAGAAAAAGTAACGCCCTATTTTTTCACGGAGTAAATTTTTATTAAAAATTAAAAAAATAAAAATAAAGATTAAGTCGGCTGGTTTCTGAGTAAAAATATGAGCTAGTGATGCTACGGCTTAAGATCAATATCTGAATATTTTATCTTCTCCACATTATTGATTCCATCTTGAAAATACTGAAGTGGGAGGGGTTTAAATTGCGTAACTACTTTAAATTTCTAACTGAAAGAACATTACACATTGAATGTAGCAAAAACAAACTATTTTATAAACTATGACATATATAATTGAAATAAAAGGAAAAAGCAAAAGGTCAACGAGAATTCTTTTAGGGTTCAAGACTATTGCCTATAGAATCAGTAATTGACACATTTCCGAGTTTGTTAATAGCTATGATTTAAAAGTAGGCGTTACTTCTCAGAGTCTGAAAAATTTATTAGATCGCGATTAGGCATGCAAGGAAAAGTAACGCCCTGTTTTTTTTTTCCAGTGCAGATCTTTTTTTCAAAATAAGGAAAGATCAAATAACTATGGTTTCGGAGTAAAAAATAAGTGATGCAAAGTTTTAGGACCAATATCTGAATATTTTAAGTTTATCTTCTCCAAGTTATCGATGCTATATTGAAAAAAAAATGAGATGGGAGGGGCTTGCACGAGGCGGAAAGTCGAAAAAAGAGGTCTTGTTTTCAATACCGTGAATCGAATGAAACAAGATCTTTACTTGATAAGACAATAGTTAACATACGAACATAACATATAGTTAATATAATATAAAAACATAGAGTTTTAGGAGGGCATTTTCCACCCGAAACGTCAGATGGATGGAAATGGAAGAAGAAAAATTTAAATACACTGTTTGGAATTACCATAGTTCTAAAGTAACCAGATTTATAAACCAAGATTTGATGACAAATCAGGGGAGAGTCCTCGATAAATGTTTCGATTCGAGCATACCCATATATTTACGGAAACTATAAATTTATATGTGTAACAAGGATTTTTTTATTTTTACAAATTGATAACTAATAAGTTCAGTAGCATTTTCATAAGACTTGATTTCATTACTAAGTGTTGAAATATATAATATTCTCTTTTTGTACACAAGTTAAAAGAATGAGTATATGATAATTAAAATTTATTTTTTGCTGAAATTATTTTAAGATGAGTATGGCGTTTTCATTGTATTACTGTTATCTTGTTAGTGTATCTGTTAAGACAAAACAATTTGTTTTGAAAAAAACATGCAAATTCTGAATTTTTTAATATTTTACATATAGCTTATTAAAACAACATATAGCTCAGTGGTTTCCAACTGGCGGCCCGGGGGCCGCATCCGGCCAACGAAGCCTTTTGTTGTGGCCCGCGAATTAAAATATATTAGTTGTATTTTTTTTGCGGACAATTTTCGTAAAATATCTATATGGGTTTAAAATACTTTTCTCGTTAATAAAAACCTTAATTTCTTCGTTTCTGTGAAATTTATCATACCAACGGTGCAAAAAAAATTATTTCTCAGGTTTTGTATCCAAGAAAATATTCATTCAAATACAAAAATAATCGTGTATGTTGTTCTTTTTCATTTCTTTTTTTTGTATTTTGGGAATATAATTTTGGAATATAATTATATGTATCAGAAATTTTCTCGAAGAAATTCTCCCTATTTAACTTTTTGAAACCACTCATTTTGGACGAAAATATTTACACACACTTTTGTAAATTTAAAATTTAAATATGTATTCTCTGGTGATTGCAGCAGACAAACCTCAATTTTGTCATTTAACATTTTGTGTGTTACTATGTAAGTTTTAATACCAAACTTTTTAAAGTTTTCTATCTTAACAATTAGATATCTGTTGCACATTAATTGTTTAATACATGGGTGCATATTAAAGTTATTGTAGCCAGGATTTTTTAATATGCAATTAAATATTTTTAAAAATCTACTTCTTATTTTAATTTGTAATTCAATACTTTTGTTTTGTACAACTTGGTAAAAATCTGACAGTAATATTTAACGTTCCTTCAAACATAAAAGAGTCCTACATAAAATTTTGATAAAGTTGCGGCCTGCCATTTGATTTGTGTTTTTAATTGTGGCCCCCGTCCTCATTTAAGTTGGAAACCCCTGAATAGCTTATAAAAAAACTATATGTTTTTAGAGAATTTCGAGGGCATTTCGGAACACATGTTTAAATTTTGATATATTTTCCATCCTTAAAGAGTTTGAAATTTTTCGAGTATAACAGAGATGCCAACTGCTCCGGGCACGCCAAAATAATTAAAAAAAAAGCGGTAAATAACTGCAAAGTAAATTTTGCAAATATTTGACGATTTTTGCTTGCTTTTTAAAAGGTATAGCATGACACAAGTGCTTGTCTTGTTGGTAGGTCGGGGTGCCTAAGGCCGAGATGGCCCTTTACCCGTTCATCATGAGATGAGAATCGATGAGGTGAAACACTGAGGTCAGGAGCATAAAGCTAAAGATGAGATGGGGGGGGGGAAATGGCTCATTGCCATGGTGAGGAAAAGCTGTGAGATGACTTGAAAACGAGTTGAGAGTAATCAACAAAAATGAAGTCCACTGTGCTTAGCTCTCGATTAGACAATTAACAGCTCCAGTCTCCGCTAGTAACTAAACGACATAAGTGCTACTGGATGCTGGATATTGGGGTTATCTCGGCGTTTGGCGCGAAGCGCCACTAACCGATTCATCGATTCTGTTTTGTTGTATTCTGGGAGGTCCTATATATCTTTGAAGTTGTAGTATGTTGTAACAACAAGTCAAGTCCTTAAAGAGGCAAATCTTTAGTTTTGAAGGGAAAATCATCTTTGGAATGGGGAGATCCCCTTGAGTTGAGTTGTATGATCAAGTTAATAGTATTTTAATAGTATGCAGTCTGAGCATAAAAAGGCGGTAATTGGGCTGAAATTCGAATTATCACGGATTATATCAATATCGAACAATTTATTGAAATCTGATGTGGTGCATGTTTTTGCGTCGCTGTAAAATTTTGTGGTCAATTTAGCTATAAAGCAATTGATATCATCAATGTTTAAGTCTTTTCTGAGTAATCTATTGCTAATCGCCCTTGGGGCGCCAGTCATTGTGCGTAAAAATTTACCTTCAGTTGTAGATAGCTTCTTTTTTGGTTCGTCTGNTGTATGATAAAGTTAATAGTATTTTGATAGTATGCAGTCTGAGCATAAAAAGGCGGTAATTGGGCTGAAATTCGAATTATCACGGATTATATCAATATCGAACAATTTATTGAAATCTGATGTGGTGCATGTTTTTGCGTCGCTGTAAAATTTTGTGGTCAGTTTAGCTATAAAGCAATTGATATCATCCATGTTTAAATCTTTTCTGAGTAATCTATTGCTAATCGCCCTTGGGGCGCCTGTCATTGTGTGTAAAAATTTACCTTCGGTTGTAGATAGACATAAGTGCTATAAAGTGGTGAATTTTATAAGCCTACAAATTATTTAGAAATGGTGGTGGATAAAAATCTACAAAATTGAATTTATTAAACCAAGAGTCACAATTGATTAACTACCACTTTAAACTATATATTTGCTGTCTGGAGCAAGTTGGCATCTCTGGTATAATCTAGGAGATTCGAGGACTGTTCTCAAGATTTGAGGACATCTGCTCACCTTATATTGGGAGATATTGCTCAGCACTAACTTTCCCACTGCCAGAAACATTGCAAAAGGTGTAAGACCGGAATGGTCAGTATATAATCTGACAAAATATTTATTTAATGTGAGAAAATCATTTTCATTTTTATAAGGAAAAACGACATTACTTTCCGAAACTCCAACAGTAGAGAAGTCTTATTAATTGGTTTTATATAGATTACTTATCAGAATTTTAAAATGTATTTGACTGTCAAGATTTTTTTTTCTTTTCTTTTTCTTTCTTTTTTTTTTACAATTGAAAAATAAGATCATATATATTGGATTATATTTCTTTCAGACTAATAGTAAATAGTGATGAACAATTCATAATTAAAAAAAGTAAGAACTTATTACTATTCTTTAATTGCAGCTAAAAAATTCAATAGTTTTACTACCAGATTGTTCTTTTTACCGTCTCCCAACTTTATTCAAGTCCATTGAGTTAAGTCGATTATTTTCTATCCAAACTAAATGAGCTCCTTAATATAGGTCACTAGAATTCTACGAGAAATAATGTGTACGGAAAATGACATCATCTCTTCTCTTGGCTATTCTGAACTAAGTTCTGAGTCGAGAGTAGGCGTTACTTCTTAGCTCCACCTCCTCGGACGAAGAGTTCATTTCAGCACGGGAGTAAGAGGAAAAAACGTCTCTACGCTTGAAATTGAAACAACCCTTTAATGCGAGCCAAACGCAAACCGTGAATTCTTTTTCAGTCCCTTATTTCGCTTTATCATCCACTATTATACCTTTCGTTACTCTAGCTAATTAAATATATTGCAGCAAAAAGGACAAACTATTCACTCAAAAGAGCGAAATATCAAATTTATGAAATACTTAATGTTAAAAAAATTGCACATAAAGATTGCGAAATAAATATTTTTGTCATATGATCGCCAAATAGCAACCCTGTTCAGGATTGTTCACATCCTTCTCTCAAAAATAGCGAAATAGTATCGTCGGATACCACGTGATGAAGATGGTGCCAAGTGCCAACTCCTGGTGAACGAACTATACTTACCCTGAAGAAGCTATCCAGTTGCATGTTATTTATAAGATAGTCAAGTATTGTTAAGTTGCGAATTACGTCAAAACATTAATCAAGGCAAGATATATTAATTATTGAAAGTAATGCTGGGCCGACATTCTTTAATTAGAAAAAATTATCTTTTACGTAAAAGATTATTTAAGAATGAAATTGAAATAAATACATCCAACTATGATTTTGATTTAAAATAAGCTTGGGAATTAATTGCAAATTATTTACTCTCTCTCATTTTTTTTCAGACATAATTTATATCACAAGTTGATTTCACTACATTGAATAAGTATTATACTTTCAATCAGTATTTTACGGTTTTTTGATGAAATTTTTATAAACTCGACGAGATACATAATATATCCCTTATCGGAATTATAATTTGCTAAGGCATGTTGGAGTATATAATTTGAGAGCTTACGAACATATACATTATTTTTCATTGTAAATTTTTAAAGTTTTGTTTAATAGTTTACCTTTATCTTCAGAACAGCCCAAAACTTCTAATCTTAAGCCAATTTGTTTCTCATAGTCTGTTGGTTTAACACGAAGGAATCGAGCAAATATGGGAGCTGGAAATATGTTTGTAACTGTTGAATCGCTATCATAGTTGGCTTTAAACTCCTAAAAAATGTATTAAAATCATGTTAATTACTTGTATAATTTAAGAAAATTTTGCTAAGTACAATAAATCAACTTATCATTTGTACTACACTGAGTAAGATGACGAAGTGAATATGGAAATATTTTTCGATCTAATGATTGGGTTTTGATGTGTTAGGACCCAATCTTAATAGTTCTTTGGGTCTAGCCTTAATTATGCTAATTAATCAGTGCAAACACTTTTTTTAGTAACGAGATCAGACAAAAACATTTTTACTGAATAAACATGCCTTTTTTTTTCCTCAACAGAATCAGAATTTTAATCTTCAAGACATGAGTGCTAGTTGAAAAGCGTAAAAAGTATGTTCCTTATAGTTAGGCAAAAAAGTATTGGAAAGTTTGAACCCCTTAATGTAAATATTACGTTTGCATTTTTCGACATACCTCAGCAACTTATTAAACTAAAATATTTTGCTTGTTTATCCAAAGATAATTCGGTATCATTTTTTATAATTTTTTTATAATTTCTTTATTGTTTTTTCAATTATTAATTTACTAATAAACAAAAAATTTTGAACAGCATGATATATAAATTTTGGAGTCCATCTAATCTACAAAAGTTTAATTGACGAAATTCAATACGTAAATAGCTAGCTTTTGAAAAATAATAATTTCAATTCTAGCTCTCTTCATCCCAAACTATTGAGACTATATTTACCATATTGCAGCTACCTCATTCTGAGGATCAATAATCCACAATTTTTTTTAAATTTTATTTTATCACCGTAGTTGAACTGCCGACTCAAATCCGAGTTTACGAGTATCAATGTTCCATAACCTTGTAATTTTGAAAACGTTCCAGAAGGCAAGAGAACAATGCTCCATAACCTTGTAATTTTGAAAACGTTCCAGAAGGCAAGAGAAATTCTAGATCAAGCACAGGGACAAACTAGCCTTCGTGGAGAAGGAACTTTTTAGATGGAATTAACCCGTATTTGCATTACATGAAGGGGAGAAACACGATAACCTTACACAGTGAGCCCTCTACCACTGAGGATATTTTACGTCAGTATTGTGGTCTGCGCGAACCATGTGCGGAATTCGTATCGACCTGCCATCATTGGGATTCGAGCCCGGGTCACCTCATTGGGAGGCGAGTGCTCTATCCCCTGAGCCATTACGGCTCAAGAATCTACAAGAGATTCTTGATATATATGATAGACATTAATCTATCTGTCGAGAAAAGGATTGTTTATTCAGAGAAAGGGCGTTTTTGTCCTAATTGTCTTTTGAACTAATTAATTAGTATGAATTCAGTTTAACTCTCGTGCTATTAAGACTGAGTCCTAGTATAAGTAAATCCGAACATTGCATCAACAACTATTAAAGTGTTTTTTTTTTTTTTTTTTTTTTTTTTTTTTTTTTTGCTCTCTTCTTCAATTTTTGCGCATATAATACAAAAATTTTAATTATTTATTTATTCTTGTTATAATCATAACATTAGTTGACACTTCTATATATAACAGCATGAAAATAATGGTATATTCATGAATTTAATCACTACATGAGAGGCATACGGATGTTAATATTTTTTTTTATCAACTATGTGTCGTAAAAAATATAGTTTCACAAAACAATATTAAGTAGGTTTTTATGTGCCAAGTCATGTGTTTAACTAAAAAACCAATAGAAACTTTTCATACTTATAAAAACATTATATACCATGAATTATCAAAGGAAACTACGTAATAATTATCTAAAGCAGCAGTTACCAATTTTTTTCTATCATTGGAACCCTAAAAATCAATCTTCCTTTTGCGGAATCCTAATTTTGTAAATAGATCTTATTAAGCTAATTGTGAACGTTATAACTTAAAAATATTATTTTGAAAATAATTAATTTGAGGAATGAAGATTTTTTCATCGTTTTATAATTAATGATCTTAAATTCAGTTTTCTGCTCGAAAATTTTAATTTGCAGTTCCTGTGCTTAATCTAGTTTAATCATAAATTTATTTTTGATGTATGCACAAAGATGAAACGGAATAAGATATTCTGAAATATGGTTTACTTCAGAATGAAAACTTTAAAAAAGCTGCTATAAATGTTGGAAATAGTTAATAGGAAAACATATTTCTTTATTAAAGTATATAGTTATTTTGATTTGAAAAGAGTAATATGAAATACTAATGCAATATTCTATTAAAGCTTGTTTTTTTCTCATAATTTATTCAATATTATTAGAAATATTATATTTATTCTTCAAAAAGACTATTTCTATTTCATTAGCATTTTAATTGAAGTTGTTTCCTGAAAGCAACCGAAAGAATAAATAAATCACTAATTATAGGTTTAATCTAAATATAATCAGAAGTTTCTAAACTCATCACTGGTTTCAAAAAAGTACTAACTCTCGGTATCCCTTTAATTTGTAGATGGAGCATCATTTGGGAACGGCTGATCTAAAGTAATGAAGTAATGAAGTAAAGTAAAGTAATTCCTCATTGATTATTAACGAAATTGAAATTTTTTTAAGAAAAGAATTAAAACTTAGATTTACGATTCGTTTAACCCTAATGAGGAACCGGTATTGACTAGTAATCTGTAAAAAAGATCAAAAATGAATGAGTTGATCAAAAATGAAAAACGAAGATCAAAAATGAAAGAACGAACGAACGAATGAATGAATGCAAATCTACAATGGTGTAAAACGGCTGGAGAATAAATAAAAAATATTGACCTTGAAACATCCTTTTTGTTTCTTTTTTTCTCGCTTCATTTAAGTTGAGTTTTAAACAATAAACCATTCAAGCATCCATAAGTACTAAGAATACAAAGTTCAGAAGCTGCACGAGTTAATATTCAAAACCAACGATTATTCGTCTAAAATAACCGATGGAGTTTCAAACAAAAACATTTGCGTCTACGTTTACTTTATATATGATAGACATTAAGAAAGTTATATTTTAATAGTGCTTTGATGGAGTGTCTAGACAAGCTACGTATCTTTAGCGTATTTAACTTTCTGACATATTTTGATGATTCTAACTTTTTTTTGTGTGATTGAAATGAGCATCAGACTGAATCCAAAATTTTTCGATCGATAAGTAATACTAGAGAAATAAAAGTTATTTCTGTATGGTCTAGTTTTAATTGATTTCATAAACGCGGATTTAGCTTCACGCATTTTGTTATTGATTCTATATAGAAATTAAATTTAAATCTATTAATTTTGCTTGCTTATTCCACCTAATCTTGTTTCAGACTTCTTTTTCCGTAAATACTCGGTAACTTTTTTTTTGTCAAAAATATTTGAAATAGGGTGCATAATTAATTCTTATTCTTATTGTTATGTATGCAAGGCTTTTTGGAAAATGTTTTAGGGTGTTCAGATTTTTTTTTCCCACCGCGAGACTATTGAAAACTATAGGGTAAGTTTCGAGACAATTGCAGCATATTTTATAGTGATTACTTTTTAAGACATGTGATAATTTTTTTTTTAAAAAATAAAGTTTTAGATGCCAAAAAAATCAATATTAATACTGTAAGACTTTTCTTTGTAAGCATTTTTTAAACTGTGGTAAATATTATAAATGTTCAGTTTTAAAATGAAGAAAAAAATTAAGAAAGAAAAGAGAGAAATATTGTAATTTTCAGAATAAAACACTTACAATAATTCTATATATATTTAGAAAAATAAAATGCACATGGGTGCACATGGGAGAGCCAATTTTCTAATTGCCACTTGTATTTTTAGTCATTTTGTGGTCGCTGGTATACCATTAATTTTGAACTACTATATTACAAACTAATATGAGGAAAATCTGATATTAATGAGAAAAAAAAAGAAATCCGCCTTACGGTAGATATTTATTAAATTCTTTTCTGCTTCTAGGCTACAGCGTGGAATTTCTGATTAAAACGTTCAAATAAACGGTTAAGGATTTCTGAACAACGGTGAACTTAAACTTGTTCGATGATTTTCTTTGAATTTTAAATTTTTATATTTAGTTCCTTCTAGTTAAGAATTGCAACACTGTAAAGCGATTTGTTTTAGGTTTTTGGTACTTGACTTTTTTTTAAACAAAAAATACTTAATTTTTCAGAATTATCTGAAAGATTTTAAAAATTCACAGAATTAATTGCAGAATTATCAAAAAAAAATCGATCGCAGAATTTATCTCTGAATAAATAAATAAAAATTTACAGAGTTCTTACAGAAAACAAAAATAATTACAAAATTTACAGAAAGAAATACAGACTTACAGAAGTAAATAGAGAATTTACAGAAAGAATAACAGCATTAGGGAATTTACAGAAAGAATTATGGAATATAGCTAATTTACAGAAAGAATTATGGAATATAGTTAATTTACAGAAGGAATTGCAGTATTAGGGAATTAACAGAGAGAATTACAGTATTAGGGAATTTACAGAAATAATCGCATGACTTAATAAGAAAAAATACAGATTTTTTAGGAGTAATAGAACTCGCAGAGAGAATCGAAGAATTTACTATAGAAAAAACTACAACGTTTATCGAGAGAATTACAGAATTTACTGACAGAAGAATAACATTTACAGAAGAAAGAATTTATTTCACAATTATTGAAACATTTACAACACCGGCGAATGTCTTACAGTAAAATATTTTTCGTTGTAAAAAAAAGAAACTTACTATATCATTTCCATGTTCATCTTTTAGACCATTCCAGAAAAGGCCATCGTCGCTGAAAGAAATAGTGTATGATTTCACCCATGCGTTAGCATCATTCCTGCCACGCGTCATCAAACCGGTTAAATTTGTTGGAATCAACATATCGACCTATAAACAAATGTAACACAATATAGGCTGCATTTGAAATGTTGTGTATCACATACTATAAACATAGAAAGGTAATATTCGTTTCCAATGGAGTTTTTTTTTTAAAGCAGTAATTATGCAATTTTACTATTCATATTTTTTCAAACCCTTTATCTGAAGAAATTAAAGTAAATAATGGAGTCAGACAGGGAGACTCCTTATCCTGTCTTCTTTTTAATGTTGCTCTAGAGAAAATTATAAGAGATGCTGAAATCAATATCAGGGGCAACATATTTTCAAAATCTATTCAAATATTGGCGTATGCGGATAATTTAGACATCATTGCAAGAACTGTTCCTGCATTAAAAGAAGCTTTCCTTTCTTTGGAGCTTGCTGCTAGGGATATGGGACTAATCATCAATACCGATAAGACCAAATACATGCCTGTACTTGCTAAATTAAATTTTACTGAATCCTATCTGGAGATTGGTTCCCACAGGTTTCAGACTGTTCAGAATTTTACTTACCTTGGTTCAATAGTTACTGCCGACAATAACATAGACAATAAGATTCGGAGTCGTCTAATTTGTTCAAATAAAGCTTTTTATGGTTTAAAACGTTTTTTCAAATCCTCTCTTTTATCAAAAAATACAAAACTTTTACTCTATAAAACATTAATTAGGCCAATACTTACCTATGGCTCTGAGACCTGGAACCTAACTCAAGCTGGTGAAAATAAAATTGCCATTTTTGAGAGAAAAGTTTTGAGGGCCATCCTTGGTGGGATAAAAATAAATAATTCCTGGAGAAGACGATATAATACTGAACTGTATAAAATCTACAGAGAGCCAGATATTGCGAAATTCATTAAAATACATCGAATGAACTGGGCAGCTCACATTTTCAGAAGGAATGATGACTCAAATTTAAAAAAAATCCAGTTACACAAACCCCTAACGAACAGGAAAAGAGGTAGACCCAGGCTGAGATGGCTGGATTTAGTTGAGACTGATTTCCTTACTCTAAATGAGAAAAACTGGCGAACAAGTGTCAAAAGTAGAGAGAAGTGGATTCGAATTAAAAGGAAGGCACTGGCCCACCCTGGGCTGTCTAGCCAGATATGATGATTTTTTCAAACCCTCTCTATGTGATTTTTACGACACGGTTTGATTTTGTACTCGTAGAGATTTGCTAAAAACTTTTGCACTGAGGTAGTACAAATTGGTCCCTGATTAAGATCAAATACTTAGGAATTTGCAAATGGTTTTCCTTAATCTATTCAAACATTATGAGGAAGAAGCTCTTTTTTCCCACCCCACATGCGCTGAGAGTATACGCACAAAAGTTTACATACACGTATATGTATGTTAGCGTTACTAATACGTATATCTCAGTACGTATTAGTACTCATATGTAAAAGTTACATATTAGTACTAATACGTATTGAGATCATGTTTGTGTGATCTAAGACCATAGAGTCGTAAAGACTCGTTTTATGATACTTACGGCCGTGAAGGGAAAATCACGTGATCATGGTTCTGAAAGAGTTAAGGCTGTTCTACGAAGGCTTAGTTGTCATTAAGGCCCAAATAACTTAATTCTAACTTGTTTGCGGGAGGGGTATAGTTTGTCTATGGTAAGAACTTCCCCCTCCACAAAGTCTGAGGCAGTATGTTGCTATGGAAATAAGAGTAGCGCATTTCAGGGAGAGTAGCTTCTCCTCACTGAAGGGCTAACATAATAGATCAAAGAAAAATATTCCGTTTCGCTCTCCGACCATACCGAGCCAAAATCTGTCCTAAAATTGAAACAGTTATACCTCGTTACCATAGTCTCCGCCATGGGTCCAGACGAATGGCTAGGGGAGTTCTTATTTTAGACAAACTATATAATACCTATGACAATCAAGACTTTAGATCAAGTGTAAATATAGCATGAAATTAAAATTTCGCTCTGAGTTTGAAGTTCTCAAAAGAAATTTTTTTATTTTCATTCATTTTTATTTTTTTAAAAAACATTTTTTGGTGAAAGAGGTGTGAAGAACACCCTTAATGCTAAATACATTTATAAACTCTAAAGAAAAGAAAATTTTATCTTCAAAATATTCGAACCAAACATTTCATTTCAACCAGAAAAACAAATGAAATATTTAATGAGATACAATTTCCATATATATGTCTAGTAATGATATTCAATATTTTAAATTGAAATGAGAAAATATGCTATAAATTTGCGAGCGTAAAAAGAACAAATATTTTTTCCTTCGCAACAAGTCAAAATATAAGACTCGCTTACCTATCACATAAATTTCCAGTGGACAGAACAGAATAGTAATGAATGATTAAATTTCAGAGTGATTTATTATTAAGTTTTGAATAGTAAATATATAATAATAAGTACTATTAGTTATTAATTTCATTTTGCATTTTTTTAAAACTAGTAGTGTATAGCCTATATTTGCACCGCTAATTAAATTTTTTGTCGAAAGTTCTGGTATTAAAAAAAGATAGAGGATCAATCTCGCATGTTATTAAATTGTTTATTACATTTGAAGAATTTTTAATCTTCCATTCAATTTTAAAATCATATGAATATCACTATTTTCTAATAACTCCTAGGAAGATATGTATTTTTTTTTAACAAAATGCAAACAATTTTGTGTAGCTTTTCGTTATATATTTGTAAATTTATAATATGTGATTTTTAAGTATTTCTTAATTTAAAATAATTGATCATTAATTTTTTCAAAATTAATCAAAATTAATTCATAATTAATGTTAAATTGATTGTTAGCTTTTAATATTTTGTAATGAAATCTCTATATTTCTTCATTCGATTATTAATAAACTTTTGTGTATTATTACGCCTCGCGTAATAATCACTCTCATGAGACTTAACATTACATTAACATAAGATTAAACATTAGTAGCACAAACATTCCATAAAAACCAATAATTTATGTTTTAAATGTTCTGATCCTAAACTAGAATTGCATAGTCTATAGCACAGTGCGCAAAAAAGTACAATGTATTGTACAGTGCGAAAAAAATAAACGGACCACCCTGAATAAATCTTTATCCAATGATCCGATCTTCACTTCTTAAGACTCAATTCTAATGATTCGATGAGGGTGACCTCAAATATGCTAATAAATTGAAACAGACGATATATTAAGTTGCAAAAGCGTGTTTTCTCTGAATAAACATACCTATTGTTTCTACAAATTCGGATTACTGACTCTCATAGTATAAAGGGTAGCTGTAATCTGGGAAATATGGTCCCAATAATTTGGTCTGGAGGTCCGTCCAAAGCTTGCACCTTTTAATGCTAATTTTACTTACTACATATTTCGTCATACCTCGAGAACTTTTTAAGCGAATTTAAAGATTTATGCACTAAATAATANGACCGGCGCGGCGAGAGATACTTCAAAGGAGTGAACCAGCCCTTCTATTCTCTTTAGCCCTGCCTTTTAATGCTAATTTTACTTACTACATATTTCGTCATACCTCGAGAACTTTTTAAGCCAATTTAAAGATTTATGCACTAAATAATAAAGTTTGTTTATCCATAGATAATTCCATTCATTAATGTAATGATTGAATGTTCCATAACGTTTAGTAAATATTTATTTTTTATCATTTTATTTAATATTAGTAGAAAATGTTGAATTGTAAGGTGTACAATTTTTTCATCGTTTTAAAGAACATAATTTTTTATAGCAAAATATAAAAAAAACGACATTGGTCGAACAGTTTCTGTAAAAATGATTTTGAAAAAGCCGTATTTTTAAAATTCGATTTCACAGGAACTATTCGACTGACTTCGCTCAAATTTTGTATTTTGCCACGTCAACTTACAATCTTTAGCATGATGTAAAAAATTATATACCTCACGATTCAAAGTTTTTTCAACTGTTATTAAATAAAAACAAATATTTATTAAAAGTTTTTTTTATGCATGAAATGTTCTTGCATAAACGAAATTTATAATTGTCCGCAAATTTTTTTCTCGAGATACGCTGAAACACGTAAGAAAGGAAGTTAACATTTAAGGGTTCGAACTTTGTACCGCTTTCCTCGCCAAACTATTCTGACTCTATTTCCCTGATTGCAGCTACCCTCTAATATTTTGGGGGTCATAAATCCAAATCTGTCAACACAAAAAAGTTTATTCAGAGAGAGTACGTATTTTATCTGGTTTTTAATTTTAAAAATCATTTGCTTTAATTAATTAACATATTTGAGATCACCTTGTGTGATCTGATCATTAGATCAAAAGTTATTTAGAAAGATCCGCTTTTTTGCACTCTGTACGCTATTGTAAATGTTATTGATTTAAATAATTTTTATACCCTTACTTAGTCAGCCTTGCCAGTTTTGTACCTTACTTAGCCTTATGTATACAGACTATACTATATATAAAAAAAATAAATAAAATAATATTTTTAAAAACCACATTTTTGTAGTGGAGAATAATAATTAAAAAGCAAAAATTTGAAAAACGAAAAACGTGGGGTGCATGAAATACATAACAGTAACAGTATGTGTGCTCATGAGAATATGTGTATGAATATCTGTAATTGTATCTGAATGTGGATGTGTATGTGGTTGTGCATGTGTATGAGTAAGACAATGTGTATATGTACTGTTATGTATTTCATGCGCCCCACGTTCTTCGAATTTTTGTTTTTTAATTTTCATTCTCCACTACAAAAGCGTGGTTTTTAAAAAAATATTATTTTTATTACTTTTTTTTGTACTCACTTCTAAAATCTCAAATCTTTCACTCACTGTACACAAAATTTTTCAACAGTCATGTGACACTAATTAGAAATAATCGAATCGACAACAAAAGACAATTGCGAAAATATTAATTTTTCTTTAATTTTATTTTGCTTTGTATGTCTTCTTTCTCTTCATTTTCATGCATTGTCATCCAATTCTAAACTACGTACCAAATTTGAAGTCTGTAGCTAGTCGGGAAGTTAGTTTAAAATCGATTACAAAATTCCACCCGAACAGACAGACATACACGAAGGCAAGTTGATATAAACGTGGTAAAAATGCAATAGTTCATTAACTCAATTTTCAACTCTCTCTTGAAATTATTTAGCACTATTGCAATAACTAATCACGAAGATCTATAATTAGACTTGAATGAGTCAATATTCCAATTTCAATGTCTAAACAGCTATGCATCGAAGTGCTTCATTTCGATAACTCGGTAATGTGAATAATTGAATTTACTTATATTTACAGCATTTACTGCCACAGATCAAACGTGAAGATGTCTCTCGGTCGTTAAAGAGTGATTATTACGCCAAACATCTCGCCAAATATATTTGCTTACTTGAACAAAAGGAGAGCCGTCATCTTTGTTTGCGACCCACGCACTGTCACTGTCAAGGCGCACATTCGAAGGGCTTAGAGATGGGCTTAGGAAAGACGAAGCGGATATTTGGAACTCATATACGTCACCGCTCTCCATTCCCAAAGGTGACTGACACACTGGAATAAAAAGGATAAATGGAGCTTAAAGCTAACAAGACAGATAAAATGTTAAAAGAATCTCTTTTGTTTTCGTTTACTCAGTTTACTTATGTAACTGTTTGTAAACTGTTTTGAAATAAAGAATTTTTTTTATTTTTATATAAAATGTTTTATGACAGAAGACTTAAGGGTTAGGTAATAAATTTTTGTCTTAAATAAACATGTTTTGAAAGGGGAATTTCAGCCCAAAACTTAATAACGTTTATTTATTCATCATAAAAAAGTTAGATAAAAACAGAAAAATTCTGATATTTGATATTTTAATATTGAATGTCTCAAACTTTAAGATTAAAAATAAAAAGTCCCACTAATAAGATATTTTCTGGTTCAAAGATTATCCTTATAATACCGTTTGATTAGGGCAGTGATAATTTTGAATGTGAAATAAAATAATATGTACTACAAAAGCACATTTATTAAGGTATTAATTATTTCTTCCGACCAATTTTTTTATTAGTTAGTAACAGTTATTTGTTTTTTCGCTAGCTATTAATTGTTAGCTTGTTTTCGGTAACTATTAACTGTTATTTTTTTGTGATTTCTTGTTAACTAGTTTTTTTGCTAATTATTAATTGTTAGCTTAATTTTTGTTAGTTATCCTTTGTTTATTTTTGTTTTGTTTTTTTAGTTATCCTTTGTTAATTTGTTTATTAATTACATAGCTTACTTTAATGATTAGCTCTTACAAAATTTTTTAAAATTGTGCGTCATATACAATTTAAACACTTCCATCTTATTTTAAGATAGTCAGAGACAATACAATCGCCGACAAAGATGTTCACGCG
>NC_092211.1:16679917-16682375 GCF_043381705.1 Parasteatoda tepidariorum
CTGAGGGAGTTAATTTAAGCATTTGCTTCTCCCTCCTATATATATATACACTTTGCACTTTTCTTTAATTTAAACTTTACTCATAATAAAAAAAAAGGATTCTAATTTTTATTGTATCATTTCTAATATTTGGCGGCACATTTTAAGAATTTGGCGGCACAGTGATTGAGAATCACTGGTTTAGGATGTATAGTAATCACTACCTTTAAAATATCATTTTAGAATATTTTCTACAAAGGACTTTAAAAATATATTCACATTAGGAGTTACAATTTTATATTTTATTGAAATTTTTTTTCTTCCTAAACAAACTATCGAGCCAGGAATCAGCATCGAAATCTGCTTGATTGTTGAACTTGAAGGACGGTTATAAGACTACCATTTTACTTCTCTTCCCAACCTTTTGGTTTTAGCAGACAGTTAAACTGGCTTTCATACTTTTAAACTTAGAACTTAAATATGTAGAATAATTGTGAAGCCACGTGATCAATGTTGATATTAAAAAATGCTTCTGATTTTGATGAAGATTTTGTCTTTATCTCCTATAAGCATTCATTTGTGACCAGCAAAGTGCATCATTTCGTATTAAATTGTTGACACTAATTCAAAAAATATATGATGAGAAGTCTGGAAACGAAAAATTTTGCTCATTAACTTAGTTATCTTCTTTAAAAACAAAACCTAATATTGTCTTAATTTGTGACTTGTATTAAGGGTCTGATTCGGGCTATTAAATATTGGGTGTATCTGGCAATTCTATGTGGGGAGTATATTTACTGAAAATATATGCTGAATCTAACGGTGCCTATATTGACTAAAAAAATTACATGAAATATCGGGTGACACTGACAATTTTATATGGGTCATATAAAGGGAAACTATTGGGCTACCCCTTCAACTCTGATTTAGAAAAGATTCATTAATATTGGTCGAGAATTGTTCGAAAAGGCTCAAGAAATTTTGCTGCTTGAGTCAGGTAAACATCTAAGTTTCTAAGTAATTTACTACTAAAAAATAGAAAATAAATAAATAAAATGCAGTAAAAATGTTACTCGAATTTTAAAGTTATTTAAAATTTAAAGCGAAAATATTTTTTTCAACACAGCTTTTAATTGTGAATTGATCTATCCAAGAGAAAAAGTATCAATGCTATATTTTTATGCAGGCAGTACTTGTAAGTTTTTTTACAGATCTTAGCATAGAGTAGAGTAAGTTTAATTTTTAAATTATAAATTAAATTGTTGGTAACAGTAATTATTGTATGGAACTAAATATGAACTTACCGGATGGATGATAGCAGCCAAGTAGTTCTAGTCTCAGCCCAATTTTGTTTTGGTATTCTAATGGAATTATTTTGAAAAACCTCGCTTCTACAAGGTCAGGAAAAACATTTATAACAGGAGTGTCTTTGTCTGTGTTACCTTTCAAGTCCTGGAAAAGGAACAATTTCTGAGCATGGTTTCATGATTTTACTACGACAAAAATATCAGGTGACAAGTACAGTTATTTTTTCAAATTTTGAGGAATTTTATTCTAAATATTTTTCCTTTGTAAGCAAGTGCAGGCAAACAGTGTTCTTTTCAAATAAATTGATTTTGTGCAAAAACTGGAAGCAAAGAAAACGCATGAAAGTCAATCGTGCATGTTATATGTAAGTCTACATCAAAACACACATTTGCTAGGAATTACTGACTTCCTGCTCCACCAAGACAGGCAAGAAACATCGAATAGGGAGAAAAAAAGTCACACAAAATAAAGTCACTTTTGATTGGTGAAAACATCCACCATATTTTTATATGACTGAAAATGAATGATGTTGCATACCATTTACCTATACTAGGAGTATAATAGAGTCAATAATATTTCATCTTTCAATGTTGGCAACAGACTAATAAAGAAAAAGAAAATGAAGGAAATGTAAATGAAAATATGACCACCGAAGCCGACGACTTCAGGGGGTACCGGCCCCGGTAGCCATAAAACCAAAATCATATCTAATTGAGGGAGAAGCAAATGCTTAAATTAACTCCCTCAGTACCCCTATGGTTTTGCATAGATGTCCAGGAAAAAAATGCAATATAAATAACAAATTAAGAAAAGAAACTCAAACAAAATCATCAGAAAAATAAAAACTCACATATTCACAGGTCAGACATCAATTTCTCAAGCAAGCCGAATGAAAAGAAAAAACTAAAACCTAAAGAAAACAGCGCCCTCTATTACAATGCGCAAATGAAGAAAAAAATGTGAAAAATGTCAAGAGAAAGAAATACGTAATAAATTAATAGAATGCTTAACTGGGGCTGCTCAGTTAAGACTTGAATTGCGCCCTGTTAAAAGAAAAAAATATAAAAACCTAGAATTCTTCAATCATTTTTTTAATTAAAAAATTAACATTACAAAAATTAAAAGGAAAATCATTAAAAGGTACATATTAATGAAATTAAAAACGTTTAAG
>NC_092211.1:16682679-16806621 GCF_043381705.1 Parasteatoda tepidariorum
CACAAGGTAATTCCTTTTCTGGGGCTTTTGCCAATATTTTTTTGCACTTTTTTGAAGCTAAATTTCTTGAGCATAGTGAATTTAATGCTTTTAGATATATTGATGATTTGATTTTGTTTAATTGTGATAATTATAATTTTATTTATAGTATTTATCCTGGAGATTTAGTCCTGAAGAAAAGTAATAAGGATTGTTTTAATGTTGAATATTTAGATTTTAAAATTGATATTGTTAACAGCTTTATTAAAATTGGTGTCTTTGATAAAAGAAAAGCTTTTAAATTTAAAGTTATTTTTTTCTGCAACTTTAATACTAATTTATGTAATAAAATATTTAAAAACTTAGTTTTTTCACAATTGGTTAGAATCAAAAGTATTTGCAATAATGTTGAAAGTTTTCAGGAAGCTGTGAATTGTTTTTTAAATAATTTGAGTAATAATGATTTTCCTTTTAATTTTTGTAATGTTAATTTTTTAATTAAAAAAATGATTGAAGAATTCTAGGTTTTTATATTTTTTCTTTTAACAGGGCGCAATTTAAGTCTTAACTGAGCAGCCTCAGTTAATTTATTACGTATTTCTTTCTCTTGACATTTTTCACATTTTTTTCTTCATTTGCGCATTGTAATAGAGGGCGTTGTTTTCTTTAGGTTTTTAGTTTTTTCTTTTCATTCGGCTTGCTTGAAAAATTGATGTCTGACCTGTGAATATGTGAGTTTTATTTTTCTGATGATTTTGTTTGAGTTTCTTTTCTTAATTTGTTATTTATATTGCATTTTTTCCTGGACTTCTATGCAAAAGTACTGAGGGAGTTAATTTAAGCATTTGCTTCTCCCTCCATTAGAAATGGTTTTGTTTCTATGACTACCGGGGCCGGTACCCCCTGAAGACGTCGGCTTCGGTGGTCATATTTTCATTTATATTTCCTTCATTTTCTTTTTCTTTATTGCTACTTTTTTATGAAATTTCTGCTGCTTTTTAGCGCATTTTTTTCAAAGAAGTTTTTTCTATTTTGAATTAAAAATATTTGTGTTTTCTTTTAGTATGGCAACTAACTAAAACTGTTTCCTTGTACCCTAATTGAGGATAAACTATTAGAATTTTTGGGGATTAAGGTCGAGAAAGGACAGGCCATTTATGACATACACTCTATTATCCAAAAATCACCACTTAAGAAACTACTACTTTCTTCAAATTCCATTTAATTAGCTTCTAGTTTATTTTGGTAATTGGTAGCCCTCATGAGGTCTTGAGGAAACAATTCTTGAAGTTGGCAACCAGAGCCGAAGACTTCCCCGCAGATTTTATGAGCCTCCACACTTCTTTTCATTTGGAGAAATTTATCTTTTTATTTTTGTTTATCTATTGCTTAGTTTTATATACTCTGCAAGAAACTTTTAATATAAAAAAAGTTGGCAGTAGCCCATGTGGAAAGCCTGCTCCAACAAGCAAAGGAAAGTAGAAAAAAATATGAATTATATAGTTTCGTGTGTTATTACAATAGCATGAGAAAGGAAGAGGATATCTTCTCTAGATATATCAGGGTAAAGACTCATTAATTGTATGAGAAGGCTTAAGCTATGGTGGTAAACTTAACCTAACCTCTCCCCTATACTGTATAGAGGCAGACGATAACCGACAAATTGTAGAAATCCATTTATTGACATTTGCAGAGAGAAATGGGGTTTAAGTTGGAATGCCTTCATTTGCGTTGCAAAGCTTTCGCAATGATCATTAATAGGGTGATAATATCATGCAGGCCATGGATAGTTTACCTTTTTACCAGACCTATTCTCTCATAAAAATGTGAGGTGAGCTACACCCAATAGGAGTGTTTATGCTAAAAAGAAAAATAAATAATAAAAGCATTCATTTTATGGCAAAATTGAAGACTGCCATAATAGAAACCTATGATAATACACATTAATGTCCCTCGAGGTTTTGTAAATAGCACGCAACTTTATTTATTAGTTATCAATAATCATGATGGATATGTTAGGTATAATCCAAAGAGGCTTTACTTAGGTGGGACACTTTTTTACTTATTCGATGTTTTTTTCATGTCCAAGTGAAGCAGAAAGTGCGCAACTCTTTGTAAATATGTCCTCATCGATTTTCTTCGCACCCATTTATGGTACAAAATCAAGTTGGTTTTATTTAGATAGGACACACAGTAGAACCAGTAGCTATGAATTTAAAATAAACAGTTTGAGAAATTTACAATAGAGGATTAAAAAAGACCTTGCTGTTAAGGATTTATAATTTGATTTCAAAAATGATTCGCTTACTATTACTGAGCTGTTAAGGCACTGTTACTGGCACTGTTAAGGATGAGCATTCAAGTAGGACACATGGTCACAGGTTTGAATCCTGTCATGGAACGTGGAATTACATGTTTGTTACAAAATATTAACAGCAATGAATGAATTTTGAGATTAAGTTCCATTGCCAGTGAGATAGAGTTTCCATTTTCTTTGCATTGTACCCCAAATATCGGAATTGCATTCACTAAAAATAGTCTATTTTATCATATCTCTTTGCTAAAGACTTTCTTATCTCTTTACTACAATCTTTAATAATCTATTTTATCGTGTCGTCTTTACTAAGGCCTAATCTTGCCTTTCGTGATTAGTTGAAAATTGCGAATTTGAACAACGCTTTGAAACAGGTACAACAATGTCGTAGTTTTACAATGTCGTTGTTCAAAGAGCAGATGTTCTTTCTCTATATTTTATTGTTTTTAATAACTATTCATATTAATTGTTGTTTATGTTACATTTATATTAATTTATTTCAAAAATCCATGAAAGCCCGGTAGTAAACTTAAATAAATGATTTTTTTTAGTAATACTTAAAATAAAACTTCCTTTTGTCATTAATTTCTCTTTTTTAATTACGTAAAATTATAAATTAGCATATAAATCAGGAAAAACAATGGCCATTGAGGCGAGAAAACAAACCAATAATCGAATCAGGTGTTAACGCACCATTATGAAAAACTTATGTATTTCAACTAACTGTGATTTGAGGTAGAAAAACTTCATCGTAGAGATCATGGTCAACCCAATCGTTGCATGTTTTTATGAAATGACTTGTCTGTTCAAGAATATTGTAACTTAATATTGTAGTAAACACTCTGAATTACTTATTAATGTGCTACTAAAACCTTCTTTTTGTAAAAATTCAAAGATATACAGCGTTCAATTACTTTTCACATGTAGGATGTTCCTTAAAGATCAGCCTTAGAATTGCACTTTCAGAATTGATAACGAAAATAAAAATAAAAAGTACACACACTGGGGTCGGAAGCTAATCTTTTAGCGAGGAAAAAAGCCCAACAAGAATTCTATCTAAGTATGAAAAATTATGGCAGAGAAAAGTGGATGTAATGCTTCGAATAATCGGTTTCCTCTTCCAATCAAACCTGTTTTCTTGCTAATTACTCTTTCCTTCCTCTAGCATGATTTACAGATTGCAAAAACGTTTTTTTCTCTACTAAAGACTAATTTTGCGACATCAATGGGGTGATTTCATTAGACAAGGATTTTAAAAATACACATCCTGGGAATTCTTTGCGAAACGCCAAGTATAAGAAAATAATAAATTTAAAAAAAAAAGATCTAGTGCTTAACTACACTTACTTCTACATTTCCATAATCATCAACAATTGGAACAAACTTTTCACCATCTTGACTGGATAGCACGCGGTATTTTGTTGTCCACTGATTACTAGATGCTATTCCCTTGGTTACAATGGCGCTTACATTTCTCGGCTCCATCAGATCAATCTAGAAATCACGCAAATTAAGATATTTGATTACGATAAATATTTTCAAAGCTATACAGAGTGTTTTATAAGCA
This sequence comes from Parasteatoda tepidariorum, assembly GCF_043381705.1. Lineage (NCBI taxonomy): Eukaryota > Metazoa > Arthropoda > Arachnida > Araneae > Theridiidae > Parasteatoda > Parasteatoda tepidariorum. Next base: position 16,686,540 of record NC_092211.1, read on the forward strand.
CTGTTCTTGATATATATGCATTTAACTTTAGTAAAAAAAGCGACAAAAAATATAAGTTGAATCTAAGTATTCATTATCAAAGTTATACACAGGAGGAGATTTTACAGGGGAGAAGATTTTTAAGCATCAAAATAAGTTTGAATTTTGTATGACATTCAAAGGCAATGGATGGTAATAGGTGAAAACACCTTGCATTAGTGTAAATAATCAATCAATGGCAATTAAACTGGGTCTGATGCTTTTAAGTTTATGCATCAGTGACTAAGATTCGTCCTTTTGTTTTATTCAAACTTACCTAACTATTAATTTAAAACGCTTGTGTGCCTTACCTAACTATTAATTAAAAGTGCATGTTTTTTATTTTCATTTTTAGTTAATATTTTAAAAATATAAATTAAGAACAGTGTGTTTACAGAGCATTTAAATACAATGGATGATTTAACTTGTTATAAATATTAATTAATGAATAAAAGTTAAATCTTCTTGTCTAAGATCTTTTATCTTAAATCTTCTTGCCTGTCTCGTCTTGTCTTCTTGTCTTGTCTAGTCTTGAATAAAAGTTAATTACACAAGAAAGAAAACAATAGAAGTTTAAAATTGTAATCAAATACCTCACATACCAAAATTAACTAATATATAATGCCTAGACATTATATATAATGCCTGATGTTTTTTGGCAAAGTATGAAATAAACGCCCTGATGAGGTTATTATGTAAATGATGTGCCTGTTACTGTGAATGACCGAAATCGGTGGTTGTTGACTTTCACCGGTGAATGTTGACAATCACATAGTCGCTTTGGTGAATGTCCGAAATATTTATTACACCCGATTTGATATTAATTTATTCGGGGATATAATTACATTTATTCGATATTTTAATGCTCACTGACGATAGATTAGAAGAAACATCAGTGTTTGGAATATATACCGGGCAGTGGCCCTTGACCTTAAAAAATATCAGTGTAGGGTATATCGGGCAATGGCATTTGACCTTAAAAAACCATTGCCCGGTATACCCTACACTGATGTTTTTTTTAAGGTCGAGGATATTTCTAGCTTTAGGAAATAGGAAAATTCTAGCGTTTGATTGCCTTCAAAAACCCTTAAATATTCTTTAAAAAACCTCTAAAATGAGGTTTTTTTAAGGTTTTTTTTTCTGAAATTTTTACTCCGAAAAAAGTTGATTATTTTCACAATCCAAGTATTCATTAATCTCGTTTCGATAACGAGTAATATATTAACAAATTGGGTTAACAAAAAAATTATAACAATTGCATATTTTATTTTTAAAATGACATCTTTTTTTTAAAAAAGAAATATCAGCTAAAAAGAACAAAACAAAAATACAATAATTATTACTGTCAGATACAGCGAGATGAAGGAGTTATTAAATTTTGTTTGCAAATTATAATGTAATAAATTATCAGAAATGCTTTTGAATTTATTTTCGAACCAGAATGTAGGGATTCTTGTCAAATATATCCGGTTGCCATCCAGATTTATCATTTATTCGTGCATGACTTGGAGTAGTTTTATAGTCGTAAGAAGACGAAGCTGTGATTTGACCATCAGTTACAAGACCATTTTCTAATCCCATGGGCTCTCGGCAGGCTGCAAAAAAAAATAGTATAATCTCTTAATTTTGGCAAAAGATCATATTCAATATACATTCATATACATACACCGAAGAGCCATTATACTATGACCACCCTCCATCTTTAACAATGGGCTCGCCCAGGCTTTCATGGTTTCTCGCCCAGGAACAATGTTTTCATGGGGCACATTAGGACCCATAATCCTCATAGAACAATCCCTGACGTCTGTAAGCTACTTGAACATAGTTGCAGACCAGGTTCACCCAGTCCTGGCAACAGTTTTTTCTGCCGGGGATGGTGTTTACCAACAGGATAATGCACCATGTCATAAGGGTCGAATCGTCATGGATTGGTTCGAGGAACATTCCAGTGACTTTCAAGTCATGTCTTGGCCCCCAAAATCACCTGACCTTAATCCAATAGAGCATTTGTGTTCCTGCTTGGAAAACCAAATTCGTGCTGTCATGCCACCCCCTCGCAATGTGAGGGAATTGTAGCACCAGTTGGTGAACGCTTGGTACCAGATACCTCAGACTACCTATCAGCACCTTGTGGAATCAATGCCACGACGGGTGCTAGCAGTTTTGACGGCTAAAGGTGGTCCTACATGTTATGTAATGGATGGTCACAATGTAATGGCTCTTCGATGTACACATAAACATGCATATACAGTCTCAGGCCAAATTATTAGACGTACTGTAAGGTTCTATGTAAAATCTTAATAATCAAGTGATACTATACAGCATTATCGTTTTTCTGCGATTGAAACCGGTTTGCACTTGTTTACGTTCGTGTATCATTTGGTTAAGATAGACAATATAAAATAAAAATTTGACGATTAGATAAATTAGATGATACATTCTATAAACATAGAATATTTATTATATCAGGTATTGTAGTAGTATATTACAATAATTAAACCAAATAATTAGACACACTATTGTTTTTTTAAATAATTACATGTTTTGCACGAGTTTATTTGCAATACTTTTTTATTTAAACAAACATGTAATGGATTTTTATTCAGGAGATTTTTTATATACTTCCTATTTGTATTTATTTTTGACGTATTGCATTACAATATTAACCGATTGATGCACGAGCTTAAATAAGTGCAAACCGGTTTCAGCCGCGTAAAAGCAAAAAAGCTGTATAGTATCACCTGATAATTAATATTTTGCATAAAATCTTATAGTGCGTCTGATAATTTGACCAGGTACTGTGTATGTATAAATTTACGATACGAGGTAACCTGATAACGTTAGTAAAACTAGTTTTTTTTAGTATTAGTTGAATAACTGTTCCGCGTACGAGGTAAATAAAAGTTAAGTATCACTGCAAAATCGTGCTCAGAAATGAAAAACATGTAACTTACACAATTATCAAAAATGCTAAAGTAATTACAATACGTTTTATTTCTTACTATTTTTCGTCCTTACCCGTGGCTTTATTTTGTTGCAATATAAAGTAAAATATGTTTCTATAAAAATCAAAATAAAGATTGACTGCCTTAAATATCATTGACCCTGCTGTTTAAAACAAATTCATGAAGGTAAAATGTATCTCAATCAAGCAATTTTCGCTGGCACTTATCCTATTCGAGATTCCAAAAAAATCTTCTTCTATAGTATTTATATTAAAGCTGTTTAGTATTGATGCAGTTCCAATGGGTACTCATTATACTTAAATTAGTATACTTGGTACCTTATAAAACTACACAAATTACAATAATATCAGTAGTGCCTATTAAAAAAATTATATAAGCATCAATGAAGTAAGCATTTATTCAAATTAGCATAATTAGGAACACTAATTTGGAAACGTAGTCCGTCTATGCTACCACGTTCACGTTAATCATTGAGTTTATCTGGAATACCAAATAAAATTAATTACATATAAAAGAATGAGCAGCAAACCCTTTTTTATTAATATAAGCTATAAATTAGCAAACATCACTGATGTTATCTTTAATTTATTTGATAAAACAGAATCGTTTGAAGCTTAATTTTTATCAATGGCTAGGTGTGAATCATTAAGATATATCATTTTTCTAACTTCCTTACCGATTTTTGTTTTGGGGTCTGAAGTTTCATCTTCTACCCACTGTTCATATTCCAGGCTGTTTGCACAAACCATTCTAGTGTTATTAAAAAAAAGACACGAAATGGCAATTTTTTTGTTTTATTAGCATAGATTTAATTGACTAGAGGTTAATTTAGAGGAATGAATGCACAGAAACGGCAGACTTTGAAAAAGATAAGGCAAAAACTTAATTTATCGAAATGCTAAGGCAATTTGTGAGTATTTAGTTGCGCAAAAATAAATAAATAAATAAAAAACAACTAAATATTGTAAAGCTTAAAATAAAGTTAGTTTCAATGCAAAACTAAAGTAATTGTAATGATTTCAACTTTAATTGTAATGATTTCAACTTTATATTTATTGGTATTAAATTAAATCAATATTTTCGAATAACAGAAAAGGATATTTTTTAATAATTTTGTTAGTAGATATCTCACCCTCCAAGTTTACAACCCTGCCAGCCAGGTGGCTGAATGGTAAGCGCGCCTGACTGCGGGTTCGAATCTCGCTCTGGGCATGAATGTTTCTCTCTTGTGTTGTCCTCTGTTGTGTGTGATGTATGAATGCGGCCCACCATATGAACGGGTTTGTGGCAGTGTGGCGTGGGTAATGTTGCTCGCCTCCGTGACTTTGGTTCACAGGTGCCCACTGGGTAACGTAAAATGAGTAACAATTCCGGCATCTTCTTAGGCGAAGAATAAAGTTCAGTGCCTGCCATTTGGAAAAAAAAAGTTTACAACCCTGTCTAAATAATTTATCCTTACCTTGTTCGTGGGAACAACCAAGGAGCTCTAACTTAACACTTGTCCAGTGATGCCTTTTATTTGGTATAAGTCGGATGTATCGGCTGATAGTTGGAATGGGGAATATGTTTATTACAGCAGAATCTGGATTACTGTTTCCATTGAATTCCTGTAAAACAAAATATATATATACATTTTCAATTTAGTAAGTATTAAAATAATACTAATACAAAATACTAACACGAAATATAGAGTTATCTGTAATGACTAGACTTAATCCTTAGCAATAGGTAATGGAGTCCCAATATCTTTAGTAATAGAATCCTAGTCAAAAATGATTTTTTTTAATCGTTTCCATGGACAATGAAATGTCCTCGTATGCCTTCAAAACTGCACCCGCAAGCTCCGATACATCATTACTGCAGAGGATCTCACGAAGTTCTGAAGCCAGTGGCACCATACCGAGTTGTAAAACTTATGGGGTAAGGGCTGGGCACTCGAGAATGTGATCTGGGGTAAGTTGGATATCGTTGCAGTTCTTGCAGGGAATATAAGTTCTTATTTTGTCGAGAAGAATTTTCATCCCTTTAAAGTGGTTTGTTCTTAGTCTTGTAATTGTTGATGTTAAGATTCTGGAACAATCAAAGTCAGTAATGAGGGGTTTCCTGAAGGAATGGGGCAGAAGTCTGCGTCTTGCAACTACATTTGCATCTGCAAGCGTGATGGTGTTGCAAGGTTGGTCGGCACCTCTGCCTTCCTTAGCCAAGGAGTCCGCACACTCGTTACCCTCAATATTCACGTGCGCCGGTATCCATTGCAAGTCAAAAATGATTAAAAAAATGATTAAAAATGATCAAAAATGATTAAAAAAAGATATACATACTTCGTGTTTCAAATTATTACTTAGGAAAGGAAGAAATGTCATCAAAACTGTTTTTATTGGTAATGAGGAAGATACAATGAAAATCATTAAAACTGGTTAAATTGCCTGATGTAATAGAAATAATTTGTTAGATTTCGACAGTGTTTTTTTTTAACTCGCTTAAATATTAATATACGATCCCTAATGTCGTGTAAACTTTTTTTTGGCTTCCTTTGTGAAAAGAAGACTAAAAATATACATTAAGAGCTGTATCACGGAGTAACTAAAAAAACTAATCAAGAGATTGCCACAATAGCTTGATTAGTATTTTGACTTTGATACAAATTGATATAGATTCCATTTATAGACAAAAATGACGTTATGGATTAATTTTATTTCACATTTTATGGTGTATTTCGTTTAGAAAGACATCCCTATGAAAGTTATGAAATGCGAATTTTCGGCAGTTCTTTATCTATGACTATCTTTGTAGTGAATTTTTTTCTGTCAATTGAATTAAGGTGAATTCCTCACGAAAACCTCATGAAATACTATTTTTTTTAATGGCGGGCACTTGGAACTATTGTCCATTGGCCTCAGAAAGTGCCAGAACTGCTACCCTCTTCTCGTAACCCAGTGGGCACCTGTGGCGAAGCCATGGCGGTGGAGCAGCATCGCCCACGTCACACAACCACAAACCCGTCTATAGGGCGGGTCACATTCACACAATCACACACACAAAGGAGAAAGGGCATAGAACACAAAGAGAGAGAAAGAAACATCCGTGCCCAGAGCGGGATTCGAACCAGCAGCCTCTGGCTCCGCAGGCAGGCACGCTAACCGCTCGACCAACTGGCCGGCTCATGAAATAATATGAATTATGATAAAACGCTCTCCTAATTCTTTGTCCGAACTGCTTTTTCACTCGTGTCTCATCTCAGTGCATAATTATTGGTAAGAATAAAAACCATAATTATTCATTAGTTGGACAGTGCAGGGGTTAGTACACTACCTTATCGATCTCTATAGCAATGAGTGAGTACGCAGTTTTTTTTTAAACATTTCACTTTTTTAATCAATTATTTTAATCGATACGTTGCATCTAGCTTTTTGATTATAACTACATTCGTATCCTCAAAGAGTTAAGATCTTAACTTCCGCAATTTGACGAAGTGTTTGACGGGGCATTTATCAGGAAACAGTTTCGTCAATGAAATTTTTGTGAGTTTTAAGTGTGCGTTCTTTAACACTGTATTATTTAGCCTAATTAGTGGATAATTAAGAGTAAACAAAAATAGGAGAATTTGTATGTAATGCTATAATATTAGGCCATGTAATGAATGCTAAGTCGGACAAGAAAATTAAACTTTATTTAATTTATATCTACAATACCATTTTTGATAAAAAGAAAGACAAATAATCATTCTCACTTTGAATTTCCCATTTAGATCTTGCACTTTATTCCAATCCGTGCTATCGTTACTATATCCTACAAAATACGTTGTCACCCACTGATTTATAGCCGGGTCACCTTTTGTAACTATTCCTGTAATTTTGACTGGCTCTAATAAATCAACCTAAAATTAGAAAACATAATAACTATTAATAAAAGATATAACGGAAATATTTTCAGTGGTTTTCCATCATTTCATAAATGAAAATTTTAATGTTTAAAATGTTTTAGGATAAAACTTTTTAAAACACTCACATACCTGCCAACTTTTAATCCCTTCCATTATAATTTTCCCCAGAGGTATTAAAATGGAATTAAAACTTCAATTTTGAGCAAACAAATACGTTGTATTTGAAAAAACTTATGTTGACAACCATGATAGTAACGAATATTAATATATGTGCTTAATTTTTGTAAGAATATAGGTGATCAATATCTTTTAAAAAATAATATTACAAAAGAAAAAATAGTATATAATTACTACCACTTTAAATATGAAAATAAAAACTTCCGGAAAATCCGGAAGAGTTGGCAGGTATGCACTCATATATTTGAAATCAAGATATTGCAATACTATGCACATAAATTTATATTATATTGACATAACTATCTATTGTATACATGGTAATACAGCGGCAATTAACTTGGAGGAAAGGTAAGCCACATCAAAGGAATTGATCAATATAGAGCAGAGGACACAGTAATTTTAAAGGACACAACAATCGATTTCCAAAATGTTATTGTACACCGCTAGGGGATCCTCCCTATTTTGAACTGGCTATTCATGCGCATTGGAAACGGTGCTTTTATGGATATAAATGTTTTTAGTTTTATGTTAATTATTCAAATGGGCTCAGAAGTGGTCATTGAAAATTATTCGACAAAGTAGTTAAGATCGAAAAATCATTACATTACGATAAGGATTTCTGAGTTTATTAAATACAATTTTTAATAATAATTTCTAGAAATTGTGAAATTCAGATAATTTTGATAAATAAGCTTCAAATGTGCACGAGCAGCCTGTTCATAGCGGAGAGAGGCTTCAGAGCTTCCNTTTTGAAAATTTCATCATTTATTTGTATCAGTACAAGTCGTTTCTGCATTAAATTTCATTTGATTCTGATGATTCTTTCATGGTGTTGCATTTTCTACAAACAGCAGTTTAGTTTCGTGTTTCATTTTGAGCACTGTTCATTCCCAACAACGAATTATATTTTTTAAATCTAAATATATATTAATAGTCATATATAAATAATAATTGTAATTGATTTTATTTTTATAGAACAAATTTGTGAACTTCAATAAAGAATTAATAAAAAGTGATTTGACGAAAGTGGCCTTGAATGAAGCAATAGAAAAAATTTAACCAATTTAGGTTAAGTGTTTTTGCTTTTTACATTTGTAGACGTGTATGCAAGCATAATTTTTAAAATCAAACTGTTTAATTTTAATATCAGATATCATAATAAATAAATGCAATTATTATGAAAATATATAAAAAATAGGTTTTTTATTTTAAAGTTATTCTTACTAAAAATTTACTTCTTAGAAAATAAAATTATTTTTATACAAAGTTTTGAATTTTACATATATTAAAATTTTACAATTATTTTTGCATATGTTAAATGAATTGTTCTAGAATCTTTCTAAAAATTTGAAACAAGATATTATTGGTCTCATATTAATATTGAAGAGAGGATATTTTTTTTAATTAAAATCTGACGAGTCATTATTGAAGAAGATGGTAGTAAAAATATCAAAACCTGCATGATTACTAGAGGAGATTGATGGGCGGTGAAATGAGAAAGCTAAAAATTCATAAGGCCATCAAATTGACTTTAATACTATACATCTCTCTTTCCCCAATAGTGAACTGCCTGAATTTGATAACGTTTTATTCTCCATTTTCACGTTTTTGACCTCTAATGGGCATCTAATTTTGATATCGAAGATAGTATTACTTAGTACACAACATGAATAGCGAAGTAGGAAATGTGAGCTAAAAAAATATTTTGTTAAGTTGTAAAGAGAGGATCCCTACCTGAATGAATTGATCATGGTCATACTTTGCTGGAACCCATGAGTTTTCAGAAGATAAACGTCCGTTATAGGCTGAATATAGTTCGGACATTTTAGATGAAGATGATATCTGATGAATATTTACGTATCCTTCATCCAATCCCATCGGTTCTCTACAAGCTGAATTAATACACAGTATTTTTATTAAAAGGTATTAATGAAAAAAAAATCAGTCAATACGCATAGATATACAGTGAGCAAAATAAAAGAAAAACTTTTAACTTTTGATTTAATAATTGGATATTCACATTCTAGGACTATGGTTCGAAGGGGTGACCTTAAATATGCTAAATAGTTCGCGTAGACGATACTTTAAGTTACGAAATTAGACACAAAAACGTATTTTCTCTGAATAAATCTACCATTTTTTTATGATTTTGGATTTCTAGCCCCAAAATATAGGGGTAATCGCGATCTGGGAAATATAGTCTAACTAGTTTGTTCAAGAGAGTTGTCCAAAGTATGTAACCCCTTAGTGTTAATTTTACTTTTTTTGTATTTCACCAATAGCTCAAGAACTTCTAAAGTGAATCGAAAAAGTTTTGCACACAGTTATAAATTTTTTTTGTCCATTGACATTTCCATGCAAAAAAAACTTTAAATATGTATTATTTTTTATTATTTAATAAAGTCGAAAAAATTTTAAATTATGGTATACAATTTTTGACATAATTTTAAAGAACGTAATTTTACATGGCAAAATAGAAAATTTGAGCGAAATCGATCTAATAGTTCCTGAGAAAGTAAATTTTAAAAAAGTCGTACATTTTAAATTTGATTTTTGAGGAACTATTAAACCAATTTCGCTCAAACTTAGCATTTTGCCAAGCAAAATGACTTTCTTTAAAATGTCTGAAATTTAATACTTTACAATTCAAACCTTTTACGACTATATTTAAATAATAAAAAATAATAAATATTTACCAAGCGTTTTTTTTTGTTGTATGAAATTGTCATTGGACAAACGAATTTTATAACTGAACGCAAAAATTTCTTGAGTCACTTAAAAAGTTCTCGAGATATGGTGGAATACGTAAAAAGTAAAATTAGAATTAGGGGTCCAAAATTTGGATCACTTACTTGACCAAAGTATGGGGACCATATTATGGGGAGGTATGTTTTTAGTGTCTACATTCACAATATTATCAGCTAGAACCATTAAAATTGATTCATATTATTAGGAAATACGATCATTAGATCAAAAATTATTATTAGTGCTTGCTTTTTATGTGCACTGTTCTATAAAGAGTACATTGGTGTAAAATAGTTTAGAAACTCATTTATTTTTTAAATTACAAAAAATAAATAATCCCAACAAACTGAAGTGGTGAGACGTTACATGATAAAAACTTCTTTCGCTTCAAAAATATACTTATTAGAAATAGCCGTCGACATGTTTCAAGCACTGAAAAATAGGAGCCCATTTTCAAGACTTGCCAAACGTTAATGAAAGGAAGCAAAAGTGACTTGTTGTTTAAAGCGTTAAGTTGCCATCAAAAAATGGATAATATGGGTGAGAAAACTATTAAAACCTTAAAAGCTGAGAGAGAATAAAAACAAGAAAGAAAACTGGACAGGAAAAACCACTGTGGATGAGTGAAACAGTAATGGTAAAATGCATTTCTAATGCTACCACTCATATGTTAAGGGTTAAAAATCTAAATCCATCAAGAAAAAAAAGGCAAGTATATTCAAAAGCGCCTGAATGTTTTTAGTGTCTCGTTTAGCAATTGAAAATTTGATCTGCGATATTTAAGTACAAATTTTAAAACTTTGAATGTAAATTTAAGTTTAATGATTTTGTTGAAAATCGCATCCTCAAACAAATAATTTCAACAGTATTTCAAAATGTAGCATCACCTATGAAACGGAATCATGAAAAAAAAAAGAAAAAAAAACATTTAGTTAATTTTGAGTATCCATTTTTTTCCAGTGCATTAAAGACGGTTTTTACGGAGTATAATTAGCAAACTTATTTTGCTTTATATCACACAAAAAAGTTTATTAAAAATAGAAATTTACCGAATTAAATATTGAATATAAATTACAAAATTTTCTCTACTTACGCAATGGATTATAACATCCTAATATTTCTATTTGCATACTGATCCAGTTTTTCCAGGTTTTGGGCACAATTCTTAAATAGCGTGCACGTATAATCGACGAAAATTCATTCGTAACAACAGAAACAGGATCAAAATTAGCAGGAAACTCCTAAAAAAATTTTACATTATCAATTTAAAGGGATGAAAAATGAAATTGCTTTTCAAACAATATAATTAAGTTGGAAATTTTATAAGTTTTCTTTAGAAATGACTTATTTAAAACTCAGTTAAGAAAAAAAGAGCTTATTTGAATATTATCATAGTTTGAATTTAAATATTCATGAATAATTTATGAGAGGTAGAAAATGTCGTAATGTATAAAATCTAAAAATGTTTTTTTATTTATTCGTTTTTAATGAAGGTTAAAAATCTTGGAGAATTTAAACGATTTTAGACTTTTGCAATATGCAAATATAGCTTGAGGACTGGGTAAAATGAATGGTATGAGAAGATTGTTTGAATCTTGAGGAAATAGTAATTTTTCTTGAGCATTTAAAGCATTTCTGAAGAAAAATAATGTCAAAACTAATAAGTTTTAACGAAGTTTCATCTTTAATAAATTTTACTCTTATAATAGCTTGCTAAACATTGTTCTTAACTTCCAAATACGTTGTTCGTGGGTTACAATTTCTTTTTTCCATGCTCTAGATTGTTGAATGATTACTAGATAGGTTTACTTTTTATTTTATGTTATAACCGTCGTTGAATAGTCATCCCAATTTTTAGGTTTACGACTACTAATGTTCAAATACGTAGCCTTGTAATTTTGAACCCAATCCAGAAGACAAGAGAACTCCTGGATCAAGTATTGGGAGAAATTGCGTCTTCGTGGATGACTTTTTCGATAGAACTAACCCGCATTTGCGTTTCATGGAGAGGAGGACCACGAGAATCTCCCACGGTTATCCTGATGGCAAGGGGACTTTAACCCATGATCCGTCTACTACTGAGGATATTTCACGTCAGAATTGTGGTTGGTGCAAGCCAGATGCGAAATTCGTATCGACCAACCATCTCTGGGATTCGACCCATTCAAACCATTGGAAGGCGAACACACTATCCCCTGAGCCACTGTGGCTCTTGATAGGTTTACTGCAATATTAAGGTTTTATATATATAGGTTTACTGTAATATTAAGGTTATATATATATATGGGTTTACTGTAATATTAAGGTTATATATATATATGGGTTTACTGTAATATTAAGGTTATATATATATAGGTTTACGGTAATATTAAGGTTATATATATATAGGTTTACTGTAATATTAAGTTCACTAGATTTTCTAAAATTTTGAGTATAATTCAAAATAGAAATGTCAATGTCCTTAAGAAAAGTCTTATGGTTAAAAAAACTTTAAAAACATTTAATTTTTGAATAATTTACTAATTGGTAGATTAAAAAAATATTTCTCAGAATGTTTAGTTTAATTTTGCTTTTACTGCATTCTTTACCGTTTTTAATTTTAAAGTTGATTTTTTTTTGTTTTATCTCGTTTATTTTATTATTTGATCCTTTTAACCTTTGAAAAAATAGCTCATTTATCCAGGGTTTTCTTAATTTTAAATCCTTATTTAAAAATTATCCACATTTAAGAGTTAAAATCCTTAAGTGATCATAAAGAAAGAGCTTTTAAATGCTTTCATAGCTAAAATGTCTCACAGAAACCTTTACCTCTTACTTCAGGTTTTCAAATTTAGAAGACGCTGGTGTTTTTTTGCCCAAGTAAAACATTCGCTTAAGTAATTTCTCAGCCTCAGATTAATCGGTTCACCGATAAATTATGAAATTGGAATATGGAATTATAATACAGTTCTAATTTGGTGTAAACTAAGGAATTTAATTATTTATAAATGATAATAAAAATATTAAGTATTCCGTTCGGGTGAAATGTTTGAAAAATTATTTCTCTTGCATTAGTTTAACATCAGCTTTTTTTATAAATGAAATTGTTTATGATCCTGTTTAAGATTTTATCACCCGCTCTTTAATGTTTAATTATTTTTTATATCTTCAGTCATCTACGTGAATGGCATTAGGACCAGTGCTACGCCACCAAATTAGCATTTCTAAAGTTACCTGAAATCACGTGCGTATTTTGTTTATAGTTATGCTTTTGAAACATGCTTCTGGGGAAAAANTAAAACACGCAACAGCGCGACGTGGAGTATGATACTCTCGAATTTCGAATGCGATCGTCATCTTTCGCGCGCTCTTTTTATAAGAGACAAAAACTTAATGGTTGAAGTTGTAGTACATGTTGTGCAAGTTAAAGTTAAATTATCTAAAAATTACGAGTTGAGACGAAAAATTGATTATACGTTAAAAGTTACGGTTGAGAAACACAACATACACGCGGAGATGAAAGATGCCGACAACCAGTGCGAATTCTCAGAAACGAAAAAGGGTGGAATGTTCTAGTAAGACAGGGGCTCTGCAAGGAGCTGGTAAGGAATTTTAGGGGGAGAATGTCCAAATTGCGCTACCGCTTAAATGGCAAAAGAAAGATGATGAAATAAAAAAATTGTATTACAAAATTATAAATTAAGTCAAAAGAATTAGTATTTTGATTAAAAAAACAGGATAGTTAGAAAATTAGGCTGTGACCTAATGTCACACATATATATAGGTTTACTGTAATATTAAGGTTATATATATATATGGGTTTACTGTAATATTAAGGTTATATATATATAGGTTTACGGTAATATTAAGGTTATATATATATAGGTTTACTGTAATATTAAGTTCACTAGATTTTCTAAAATTTTGAGTATAATTCAAAATAGAAATGTCAATGTCCTTAAGAAAAGTCTTATGGTTAAAAAAACTTTAAAAACATTTAATTTTTGAATAATTTACTAATTGGTAGATTAAAAAAATATTTCTCAGAATGTTTAGTTTAATTTTGCTTTTACTGCATTCTTTACCGTTTTTAATTTTAAAGTTGATTTTTTTTTGTTTTATCTCGTTTATTTTATTATTTGATCCTTTTAACCTTTGAAAAAATAGCTCATTTATCCAGGGTTTTCTTAATTTTAAATCCTTATTTAAAAATTATCCACATTTAAGAGTTAAAATCCTTAAGTGATCATAAAGAAAGAGCTTTTAAATGCTTTCATAGCTAAAATGTCTCACAGAAACCTTTACCTCTTACTTCAGGTTTTCAAATTTAGAAGACGCTGGTGTTTTTTTGCCCAAGTAAAACATTCGCTTAAGTAATTTCTCAGCCTCAGATTAATCGGTTCACCGATAAATTATGAAATTGGAATATGGAATTATAATACAGTTCTAATTTGGTGTAAACTAAGGAATTTAATTATTTATAAATGATAATAAAAATATTAAGTATTCCGTTCGGGTGAAATGTTTGAAAAATTATTTCTCTTGCATTAGTTTAACATCAGCTTTTTTTATAAATGAAATTGTTTATGATCCTGTTTAAGATTTTATCACCCGCTCTTTAATGTTTAATTATTTTTTATATCTTCAGTCATCTACGTGAATGGCATTAGGACCAGTGCTACGCCACCAAATTAGCATTTCTAAAGTTACCTGAAATCACGTGCGTATTTTGTTTATAGTTATGCTTTTGAAACATGCTTCTGGGGAAAAAATAAGGTTCAGTTTTTTTCCAAAGAAATAATGAATTCTAAGAGGAAAAGTACGAAATGAAATAATTTACAAAATTTTTAAGAAACAACTTTTCTATGGGTCTGCATGAAGAAGTAATAAATTAAATATTGTTTTTTACTTCTAAAAATCTAGTTTATATATTTTCGGCTAATTTTCCTGATATTATGTTCATTTTATATATAATATATCTTAAAGTGTGTTACAAGAATTTCTTATAAAATTAAAAAGAAAAATGAAAAGTCAGTGACTTTTGAATAACATTAATAAAACTATCAGAGCATAAATAACAAACATATATGACAACACCAAAATAATTTATAACTAAAATTATAAATTCAAGTAAACTACCGTTTTTTTTATCTATTCTTTAATTTTAAGAAACAAATTTCATAATCAAAATTTTATAAAAAATTCATGCAACTCATTTTAAGATAATCTTTAGATAAAACGAACAGAATACCTGGGAAATTATATATAGCCACGTTTATAAAATCTCGATTTTATTAACTTACAGGCAAATATTTTATTTATTATTTTTTGCGGCCTTTGAATAACAATAATAAAGCAATAAAAACATAAATAACAGCAATAATACATGACAACTCTAAAATAATTTATAAATACAATTATAAATTCAAATAAATCACAAACTTTTCAACTCTTTGGAAAATTTTATAAAAAAATTCTTGCAACACATTTTAAGATAGATTTTACATTAAATGAACAGAATACCTAGAAAATTAGCCGAGTTTATATAAACTCGATTTTATTAAGTTACAGGGAATATTTTATTTATTATTTTTTTGGGCCGACAAATAATTGTGGGGCTTTTGAAAAATGTAATGAAACTATAGGAACATAAATAACAACAATAATATATGGCGTCCCCAATATAATTTATAACTACAATTATAAATTCAAATGAACCATAAACTTTTCAAAATTTTATAAAAAATTCATGCAACACATTTTAAGATAAATTTTATATCAAATGAACAGAATATCTGGAAAATTCGCCGAGTTCATATAAAATCAATTTTTTAAAAGTTACACGCAATATTTTGCTTATTGTTTTTTTGTGAAAAACCCATAAAAAATGTTCTTAAATGTTTTAAATTTTTTTTGATTTTACGTACGAATAGCTTTTAAATCAAATCTTTCTAGATAATACTATTTTTAAAATAATCTTTTTGAATCGAAATTTAAAAAAAAGTTCTTATAAAGTAAAATATTAAACTAGTTTCTCTTTAAAATAATTACTTTTTCTTTTCCATCTTCATCTTTGACTTTACGCCAAATGGAGCCATCATTACTGTGCTCGACTATAAAAGAGGTAACCCATTGCGGAATGTCTTCTCTTCCTCTCGTCTTTAATCCAGTTATGTTGGCTTCATCTATGAAATCGATCTAGATCAATACAAAAACAAGATTAGTATGTTAGGAAAAAAAGTCTAATTGATTGTAATTAATCTTACTTAGTAGTAATATATGTATGAACGATGATGCAAAAAATAAAAATAATTATAATTTATCTTCCTTAGTAATGTGTTAAGTAATTAAAAGGAAACTATAGTGTTTTTTTTTCTATGAATATGCTTTTTTAAGAGTAATTGTGAATTTTTTTGAGAATCATAATCAAAATAAATGCAAACTCGATAAACACATTTTTTGAACTTGAAGTTATATGTAAGAATGCAATCAACAAATTTACTTTTAAAGCATAAATATAAATATGATTTTTTAATTGTTTCGAAATACCTGACGTTTGGGAAGTATTTTGCGTTGTCCCTTGTTTCAAAATCTATAATACAAAGACTAATATTTGACTCTTTTCATTTACTCGAGATAGTAAACTGATGGTAAATTAAATGTTTTTTGAACATAAAATAAATTAAAATTTCGACTTAAAATTTATGTGTTAGATTTTGTTTTAGTTCTTTGTTTTTATTGATAAAATAAAGAAAGATGCAGATTTTTTTGCATTTTTTTTCTCCAAAAAAATTGGTAAAGAAAGTGGTTGATAGAGAAAAGCAGTAGTTAAATTCCATTTCTCAAAATATAAATTTATTAACAATTTTGCATATCTAGGACCCTAAGTGCATTTGTGAAATGAAATAATTCTTATGTACTGACGCAGCTGCCAAGCAATGTTTAATTTAAATGCTGTCAGTACATAAGCCAATAAACGCACTGTGAATATTTATTATTTAACAAAATAATTATCCATAATTACATGTATATAACTGTTATGATTGTTTATCAACATCCATGTAATATGCAACTGTGGTATTAAGTAACTGTATCATAATAAATATAAATATAATAAGTAAATAAATCAGATATAAGTAGTTTTTCCCCAGAAAATTGTGTCACACATGATAATCCTTTTTCATATTTCATCTTAATAAAAAGAAATGCAATTTAATCCACTTCGAATTAGTAAAACCCATACTCATAAATTGCAGGGT
Organism: Parasteatoda tepidariorum; assembly: GCF_043381705.1. NCBI lineage: Eukaryota > Metazoa > Arthropoda > Arachnida > Araneae > Theridiidae > Parasteatoda > Parasteatoda tepidariorum. The sequence continues at coordinate 16,703,567 of NC_092211.1, forward strand.
TGCGAACTGCACTCAAAACAATAGCGAATTGTTTATAACGAGTTGTTTGACCTTTTTCCACATCTTAGATTATTTTTTGTTGAAAGGAAAAAAAACAAAAAACCGAAACAGTCCAAGACTTCTTCATTGAGCTTTTATAATATATAATCATCACTAATAATTAGATTTACTTATTTTACTTACGTGGGGATTTAATTCAGCCAAATATCTTATGTTTAAACAGAAAGATTGAAAAAATATTTTCCAACATTTAACTCCCCTTGAGCGAAGCCCACCAGAAATAGTGAAAAAATAACGGAATTTTATCTCTGCTGTTTTCTTTTCGCCGTGCAATTCGCATGCCTGATACTCGTAGAAATAGCAATTATAGATTGCGAGTACTTTATATTTCATCATATTGTGATCTTTATTTCATGCATTTTACTCAAATTTCATAAGCTCTTATTTTTAAAAATTATTAGAGAAAAAAAAGAAACGTTACTTGTATATACTGATTTTCATCCAATACTCCCGACATCCAAACGGTATCTGATCCTAATCTAGCAAGTTCTGGAGAAAACTTAGGGCCAAAATTTGAAGAAGCTGAAAATTGGATATCCGAGAGAGCCCCGCTTTCCAAACCAATAGGATCTGTACATTCTGCAAATAAAAAAAAAGTATAGATGTGTAACAATATAATCTAAGTACGAGGGTCTTATTAGATTATCTATTTTACATTATTTAGAATATTTATATTACATGGAATATTTAATTAGAATAACTAAAATTATGTTAGTTCTTGACACTTTCTAATACATTTTCTGAATCACTAATCTGCAGATTGACTAGGTAGAATCATTAGCTGTAACAAGTTTTTTCCGCAATACAATGCACAAAATAAAAAGTGGACCACCCTGAATGACTTTTGATCTAATGATCGGCTCTTTACGTTCTAGGACTCATTTTTAATGGTTTGAGAGGGTGACTTCAAATATGCTAATTAATTGGTGCAGACGATATTTTAAGTCGTGAAATCAGACGCATAAACGTACTTTTTCTGAATGAACAGGAGAAAGATCCAAACTCCGAGCCCTTAGAGTCAATTTAACTTTTTGCGCATTTTACTCATTATCTTGAGACTTTTTTGTGTCAAATTTCTTGTGTTAAAATTTTTTTAGTAGATATTTATAATTTTTTATTACTTTATTTAATAATAGTCGAAAAAAATTTGAGTTGTAAGCAAAATTTTTTTTACATCATTTGAAATTATTTAATTTTGCATGCCGAAATCCAAAATTTGATCGAAATCGGTTGAATAGTTCCTGAGCAATTGAATTTTATGTATACGACTTTTTCAAAATTTGATTTCTCAGAAACTACTCGCCCGATTTCGCTCAAATTTTGTATTTTCCAAGTAAAATTACGTTCCTTAAAATGTTTCAAAAAATTCTATATCTTATAATTTTTTCAACTATTAGTAAATGAAATAATGAAACATAATAAATATTTACCAAAATTATTTTTCGCATGAAATTATCTTAGGATAAACGAATTTCATAATTCGGTGCAAGTTTTTTTAAAATTCGCTTAAGAAGTTCTCGAGACACAGCGAAATACGCAAAAAGTAAAATTAACATTAAGGGGTCTAAGCTTTGGATCGTTATCCTGACCAAGGTATGGGGACCATATTCCCCCCCTGTATATTGGAAGCCAGAAATCTGATTCCGTCGAAAAAAATCATTTTCATTCAGAAAAAGTAATTTTTTGTGTTTAGTTTCTCAACTTAAAATATCGTCTGTACCTCTTAATTAGCATATTTGAGGTTACCCCCATGAACTAATATGAATGAGTTCTAGAACGTGAAAATCCGATCATTAGATCAAAAGTAATTCAGGGCTGTCCGTTTTCTTTGGGGTACTGTACATAAGCATTCTCCGTAACGTTGAAGTTCAAAAGTTGGTTCCTGTTATTCCATTAACTGAGATCAGATTGTATTGATAACTAGACTGCTTAGATATCGAAAAATATAATATCCTTAATTGTAATAATAATGTTTCAAACTATTTGATTCTTTGTATTATTATTTTTAAAGAGATTGATGATTGATTGTGACAGCTAATGTGTGATTGTTGTAACTTGATTTATTAGACAGCGAAAAAAATAACATTATTTTAGTTGGACCGTGTAGAAATGTTGCTGTGGCTCCAGAGGAAGGACCTTATGCAGTACTACATACATATTTAAAATTTTAAATTTGTTGAGTATTTTTTTTCACTTTATAGTAATATAGTAATGCTGTTAGTGATTTTGGATAGTTTTGTTTCGTTTAAAATTTATATTGTTTAAACTCATGAAAATCAATTTAGGTAATGCTGAAAAATTTCCTTAGGCAAAGACAAAGATACTTTACATGGCTCTTATAGCAGATAGATTAAGAAATATTTAGTTGGGAAACTTAACGCACCTATGAATGAAAATTTGGGAAGTTTTTTTCTCACTTGCAAGTAAGGTGCTTTACATTCAGCTTACTTACAACTCCATGGATGATAATTGTTTGATCGTTGCTGTAATTTTTAAAATTAAAAATTTCAATAGACTCTTAAGGAATATTAGCATGATCGTTTTGGAAAATTAATTTCTTTTGCAGAAGTACATATTTAGAATTAAATAATTAGATTCAAAGTAAGTTAATTTTTTTTCTACGCAACTATAATAAATAGTACCTTTTGGTTTTGTTGGTGGTATAGTAGGACGAGATGACTCTGTTACTAAAAGAATAAATGAAAACAATTAATAAAGAACAAAACAATTATTACAGCTTAAAATATATAAATTTGAAAATATATAAATTTGAAAATATATGAATTTGAAAATATATGAATTTGAAAATATATGAATTTGAAAATATATGAATTCGAAAATATATGAATTTGAAAATATATGAATTTGAAAATATATGAATGAGAAAATCGAAAATTAAAAAAATGAATACATAAAATAAAATTGAGAATTCAATATAAAAAAGGAAAGAAGTAAGCTTGTTTTAGAAGCATTTTTTTCGTGTATATCCCCTTTCACAGACACAATTACAGAAATAATCTGTACAAATTAATTTTAAAATGCAGGCGATTAAAATGAATGTATACAAAATGCATGTTTTGCAGTAATTCAATTGTCGATGTAGCACTGTACATTTTGTCATGAAGTTACATAAGCAGAAGTATACAGGGTGGTCCATATTGACCACTCTTCATATAACATTTTAAAATCTTTTTCAAATATAAAGTTAAGTTTATGGATTAGGGTTTGGAATTAAAATTTAAACAAAGATAAAGATCTGATTAGATCCAACAAAACATTAATAAAAACGCGATTTAAGTATCAGAACCTGTTTGATTATTGGAAAAAGCAGGGAGGAGTTGATTATTAGAAATTCTTACAAGATTCATCCGCAGAAACATCAAACGAATTTTGATGTTTTTCTTCTCTTCTTCCTCGCTAATTATTTGGCATATTTCGATTGTTGTTTGCATTTTTTACTATTTAAAATAACAAGGTGCGACTACTATAAGGTGCATATTTTGAAAATGATTTAAAAATATGTATTTTAAAGGCAGTTACCATGTCTTCAAACAAATCATTAACGTAATCAGATATATGAATGATATATTTTTAGTAATTCAAATAAATGAATTGGGAGCAGCTGTGGCTCAGGGAATAGAGAGGTCAACCCCCCCCCCCCAATGAGATGATCCAGATTCGAAAACCAGGGATGGCTGGTAGATAAAATTATGCTCCCGCTCTTACCCACCGCTGTGCCGATGTAAAATATCCTTAGTCTTAAGCAGATAATGCGTTCGCTCCCGTGACCATAGGGTAAAGATTGGGAGATTTTCGTGGTTTTACTTTATGTAACGTAAACGCCAGTTAATCCAATCCCATCAACAAATGTAACGGGAGGTTAGTTTATCCCAATTCTTGATTCAGTGTTAAAAGTTACAAGGCTTATACTGACTTCTTGGTAATATTAAAAACTACAGGGCTACGAAGTTGAACATTGTTAGGCGCAAACCCAAAAAAGAGTCGGCTGCTCAACACTGGTTATTTGCATAATACAATGTATTGTATAAAATAAACGCATTAGAACTGGGAATGATGGCTCAGAACCACCGATCTCCAAACATGACGTTTGAACAGTTGAGTTTATTTAACACGTTGATCTGAATTATAGTTAATTAAATACTTAATCAAATAGATTTCTAAAAATAGGATATCTAAATTAGTATGAATCGATTTAGATAAGTTAAATGCATACATTTATAAAAATGGATGAACATTAAGCAATGTATGCAGTACAATCAGCTGGTTTATTATTAATGTTCAACCAAACTTTTCTAATGTCCCAAGAATTACCAACATTTCGAAATATCATTAATTGAAAAATGAATGGAGAAAAATAGCATGTGATTTGCCGTGTACTTTGTAGGAAATTCGAGATATATTATCACCACTTTCTAAAATTATTTAGTAAGTGTTTCATCAACAGCAAGTGGAGACAGACAACAGAGAAAGACTACAAAATGATGCTGTTCATTGCAGATCAGATTCCAACTCAAAAATTTTCACTGGCCTTCTATCAGGAACTTTTCGGATTAAAATCAATAACTCTAGCAGTAAAATTTACCTCCCGTTACATTAATTTGCCACCAGTCTGATTTAATTTTAACCGTTTTCCTGCTACATGCATATATTTTTAAAGGGCGTCAGTCTAATTTTGGAGATCTATTATCTACTTAACTTTAACATTATTATTATTAACATCCTTATTCTTAACATTATTATTAGCATTACCATTATTACCATTATTTTTAGCATTACCATTATTAACATTATTATTAGCATTATCATTATTATTAATTTTAATATTGTTACTAACGTTATTATTTACAATTTTATTATCAACTTTGTTATTTATTACATTGTTATTAACCTTATTATTTATAACATTATTATTAACCTTATTGCTATTAAAATTAACGACATTATTGTAAATTTTAAGAATATTATCTATTAATTATATATCTATTATATTATCTATTAATAATATTAAGAATATTATTATTATTAACAATATTAATCTGAAAATTATTATCAATTTTAACATTATTAGTTTTTCCATTCTTTTTAATTTTAGCATTTTTATTGGTTTTTAACATTGTTAGCCTTATTATCAACACCATTATTATGATTGAACGACCTTTCTACAATTTCGTTTTGCTAGTAATTGGGTAATATTGTATTAGGTTTCTTTATTTTTATTAACATTGTATTCTTAGTTTTAATAACATTGCAACCTAATATCTAGACTGAAAAATGCAGTACCCACATTTTAATTTTAAATGGTTCACCATTTTTAATTTTTGGATGAACAAAAACTGATTTAGTAGGCAGGAAATATTTTAAGTGTTCTAACTATCCCTTTCAAACTTTTGCAATTTGAATAATGGAATAATTGAATAAGAATATAATTGATCGATACCAGACTTTTTGCATTTTCGTTATGCTAGTAATCAAGTAATATTGGAGTAGGTTTCTTTATTTTTAATAAAATTGTATTCTTAATTTTAGTAACATTGTAACTTAATATCTGGGCTGAAAATAATGAAGTAACCACTATGTAATTTTTAGCATTTTTTATTCTTGTATGAACAAAAATTAATTTAGTAGACAGGAAATATTTTAAGTGCTCTAACTATTTCGTTCAAGCTTTTGCAAATTGAATAAAGGAATAATTAAATAAGATTATAATTGATCGATACCAGACTTTTTAAATTTTCGTTATGCTAGTAATCAGGTAATATTGGAGTAGGTTTCTTTATTTTTAATAAAATTGTATTCTTAATTTTAATAACATTGTAACTTAATATCTGGGCTGAAAATAATGAAGTAACCACTATGTAATTTTTAGCATTTTTTATTCTTGTATGAACAAAAATTAATTTAGTAGACAGGAAATATTTTAAGTGCTCTAACTATTTCGTTCAAGCTTTTGCAAATTGAATAAAGGAATAATTAAATAAGATTATAATTGATCGATACCAGACTTTTTAAATTTTCGTTATGCTAGTAATCAGGTAATATTGGAGTAGGTTTCTTTATTTTTAATAAAATTGTATTCTTAATTTTAGTAACATTGTAACTTAATATCTGGGCTGAAAATAATGAAGTAACCACTATGTAATTTTTAGCATTTTTTATTCTTGTATGAACAAAAATTAATTTAGTAGACAGGAAATATTTTAAGTGCTCTAACTATTTCGTTCAAGCTTTTGCAAATTGAATAAAGGAATAATTAAATAAGATTATAATTGATCGATACCAGACTTTTTACATTTTCGTTATGCTAGTAATCAGGTAATATTGGAGTAGGTTTCTTTATTTTTAATAAAATTGTATTCTTAATTTTAATAACATTGTAACTTAATATCTGGGTTGAAAATAATGAAGTAACCACTATGTAATTTTTAGCATTTTTAATTCTTGTATGAATAAAAATTAATTTAGTAGACAGAAAATATTCTAAGTGCTCTAACTATTTCTTTCAAGCTTTTGCAAATTGAATAATGGTATAATTAAATAAGATTATAATTGATCGATACCAGACTTTTTACATTTTCGTTATGCTAGTAATCAGGTAATATTGGATTAGGTTTATGTATTTTTAATAACATTGTATTCTTAATTTATCATAAAATTGTAACTTATTATCTGGACTGAAAATAATGAAGTAACCACTTTGCAATTTTCAAAATTTTTTATTCTTATATGAACAAAAATTAATTTAGTAGACAGGAAATATTTTAAGTGTTTTAACTATCCCTTTCAAACTTTAGCAAATTGAATAATGGAAGAATTAAATAAGAAGGCATTCAAATGGTTGCCTAGTCCAATTAAAGAATGAAAAATGGAGGTTTACGAACAATACATTCGTATAAATGCCGTGTTCCTTATTTCGCCAAAGAGGACAGGCAGTCGACATTTCCTCGTTTTCCACTTAACGGAGTGTAATTACGAATCCTGACTAATGAAGCTGCCAAAATATTCTGTGTAATTCCAGAAAATTGTAGATCTCAATTCCCAATGGCAGTGAAACCAGTAATAAAACTTGTTAAAAAGACATGAGTCTGTTTACTTCAAGGTTTTAGAATGGCTATTTTCCTTTAGTAGATATTGGAAACGTGTATAGAGAAATGATTTAATTACCAGTTAAAGGTCTTTAAGGCTTTATTAAATGTAGGGAATAAATTTATTTATTTAATTTTAGTGTTATTTTATTATTTGGGTTCACTGCTACTCTCTAATTTCAAAAGACCACTTTATTGTTTGTTAATTTTTCACTGACGGTTTTATAACCGTCGTTAAACAGCCGACACAGTTTTTCGAGTTTACGACTACTGATGTTCAACTGAGTAACCTTGTAATTTTTGACCCAATCCACAAGACAAGAGAACTCCTGATACAAATATTTGGAGAAATTTGCTTACGTGAAGAACTTTTCGATGGAACTAACCCGCATTTGAGTTGCATGGAAATTAAAAGCACACAGTAACTGCGCATGATAGCGTTAATTTTTAATGCTACGTATCTTTACGTTATGTTGGCTTGATTTAAGCTAGAAAGACAAAGCTACAAGCACGCTGTTTATAGCTGTTAAATGTTGTTTTCAGTTTAGGCATGCCATCGAACTAAAAACATGGATTTGGAATGCAAATTTGATATGTATTGATGAGATTTGGAAAGGAACCATGTGATTTTACAATTGGTTCGTTCAATAAAAAAATAATTTAATTGGTTTTTGTTTAACATTATGGTTGTCTAATTGCACTAGATCCATAAGAAACTAAATATATTTTCGCGATTTTAAAATTATAAATTATATTTATATTTTAACTATACAATTTAGTTAAATAATCAATAGAAGTTAAATATATATATATATTTTTAAGTATTATTATTAGTAATAATAAGCTGCTTTTTTTATCACTAAATTCATCAAAATTTATAATCTACCAAATTCTTCAGATTACAGAAGCGCTATTTTACGTAGAGTAAAGCATCTTGAATCGCATGAAATAACTTAAAAGAGATAGTCTACATCCATTTTTAATGTTTGTTTTGATTTTGTAGTCGAAGTTAAAATGATATCCCCCTAATTTAGCGCTTTGCACTTACGGATTTTTTCGAAATCTCTTATTTTCACTTACTCAAGTTTGATATTTTTCGCAGACGCATGCGCACTTCAACAGGACAGACGCATGCGCACTTCAACAGAACAGACGCATGCGCACTGGAAGCGCGCAAGTTCGATTACGTTAAATCTTACGTACGGAAGCTAACGTGAATTTGCGAAATCTCTCTATTTTATAAGTAGTGTATATTTAGTAAATATAACATTATAGAATTCAGAATTGGCTGCTGTCAACGTTATTGCTCCGACCATTTGAGAAGTACCTATTAAGGATAAGTTTACTTGCAACTGATCAATGGTTTTGTTGCTATTTCTCTGTCTGTGTAGTCAAGATAGTAACCTTTGCAGCAAGACTTCTAATTTAGTTAATGTTTATTTTTGGTACAAGTTTTAATACGGGTGGTCTTTTGAAATTTTCTATCGTTTGCTTTGCAATTCCGTCTAAAAATGCTTTATGTTTAATGACTTTCTTTAATTATAAATTTCAATACTAAAATTTTCCATTTTTAAAAATAACCTCGAGTTAATGGGTGTTCCTTGGAACTCTTAAGGAACACGAAGAAAAGTTTGAAAGTCCTTAATAAAAAGCAAAGCTTTAATTTAACCTTAAGAAAACTCTTTTGTTGACTAAAACCGTCTGGATTTTTAAATTATCAAATAATATTTGGAAAAAAAATATTTTTTAAAAAAAACTTTGCAATTTGGCACGACTTTTTAATTTAAATGAAAAGTATTAAAATTAGTGATTGTTTCTCTATTTTTAAAAATTTTAATGAACTCAAAAAATGCAACGTGATCGAAGTCTTACAAATTATGAAATATAAATTTTTATTTTTACGAAATACATTCTTTTTTTTATTGTTATTTTTGTTATTAGCATACAGAGATCCAGCTAAAGATAAGTAAAAACACTGCAACAAATCCCATGAAATTCATGGTTTTAAACCGGCAGCTGGGTTGGTAATGCAAAACTGTAAGATTTTCGACGAAAATAAATAGATTCAATAATTTTTTTATCATACAAGGACAAGTTTTGTCCTTAAAAATTGCAAGAAAATCTGTAATCACAACGGTTTTGTAACATACCAAAATCACATTTTCTCCGTGAAAGTTACAAAGTAAATCTGCAAATACAACAGATTTTACCGGATAGAATGAAGTTTTATCTGTGAAAGTTAAGAAGAACGTATTTTATTATAGCACTAAGGTCGGTGCTAGCCGAGAGCCTAATTCATATTTACCAATCATCCTTGGCATTCGAACCAGGGTGACCTCTTTGGAAGAGAAGTGTTCTATCCTCTGAACCATTACGACTCCAGTGCTTTATTGTGAAGAAAAGTTTGAATTTGTCTAAACTTTAAAAGTATTACGCATTGAAAATTTATATTCAAGCATAAAAACTCTCAAAATTATAGCGGCCCACCTTTATGAATATTAGAGCAATAATTGATAATAATGCTTTGATATTGGTGATATAAATAAATGATTTGGTAAAAGGAAAAGTTATCATACGGTAAGAAAAACTGTTTGCGAAAAACTAGAAATTGAATTGACGGTTTTAATCAAGATGAAATATGAAATGATGAAATGGTTTAATTAAGATGAAAAACATTAAAAAAACTATTTTGTCTTTAGCTTTAAACTGATGAACGCACCGAGAAAGTTCAGAAAAAAACGAACATTTAATTTCATAGTGAAAGTAACCGAAATACAATAAATAACTGTTAAAAACTCACACCAGTTATATTAAAAAATATATATAATTCGCTATAAAGCCTTATTTCATAACTTCGAAAAACATTCTTAAGGCATTAAAATAAAGTATAAAAACTCCTATTAAAAAAAACTATATTTCAAAAATAATAACGCAGCTCCTCAAAACAATTTCAAATTTGGCCATTTTATCATTTAGTTTAAGAAAAGAAACTAATTTTTCCGATCAATATGTTGATTTTATGAGTTATTTTCGAATTGAGTGCGAAATATAATTAGTGTGACAGCTTATAGTTGTTAAATTGCTTTAAGATATTAATCAAAACTGCAAAAAGAGAATGATACCTCCAATCTCTCCAAAGGGTATAGTAGGTTCAAGGGCTGAAAAGAAAAAAAAATATTTAAATGGAAACTAAAAATAAATTTCTTCATTTCAAAAGTTGATTTAGCATGGAAGTTATTTTATGCAAGCGTTATTATAAGTATCTTCATCGCTATACCATATTATATTACAAATACCGAACGAAAATTATTGTTCCTTTAATGAGTATTTTCCGTAGTAGATCAAATTAAAAGCAAAAATGCTTCGGTTTTAGCAGAAATTCTATTATATAAGAAATTATATTAATAAAAGAATTATTAAAGACTTATAAAAGGAATACGTTAATTAGCTGTGTACCATTTAAATTTGTAAACTAACGATTAATGAACATTCTATGGACAAAAAGTTAGAACAGTTATTTTAGGAATTGTTTTGTGCAAATTCTTTTGTTTTCTTTTTAACACAAGTAACAATGTTAAAGAAACAATTACCTATTTTGTAAACAAATGTGAATATTTTAGTTAAGCAAGTTTTTGATTCAATTTCTGTACTGCATACGAACTCAAAAAAAAAAATTAACATTCCATTATCGTGTGAGGCTAGACTGTGTAAATTTGCATGCAAATTGAATATTTCCTTATTTCTTAAAGACATATTCAATTGAGCGACAAAGAAAATGCTAATGTTTTATTTCCACATAGAAATAACAACAATGAAAGGAAGAAATAAACATCTGAATAGATTCGATCTGAAAGAAATCTTAGGATTAATTTTTTTAAAACTAATTTATATTGTTTTCAGATATTGATATATAAAATATGAAAGAATAAATAGTATGGAATATACTTTAGGTAAGCACTCGTAACAGTTTTTATAAATAGCTTTTCATTTTATCACTAATTCTTATTTTTAAGTGAATAACACTGAACAAATTTTTCCTTGTTTTCTGTTGTTTGAGAACTTAGAATAAATCCTAGGTAATTCTGTATCACTGAACTGTAATCGCTTTTTCTCTATAAGCTACAGTTTCTTGCTTTTCTGAGAAAACACATTTTTAGTTTATTTTTTGAGGAATGTTATATATGTTAAAGTATGAAATCCGTCATTGTATAGAATTCCTAGGCATTATATAGAATGGCTAAAATTAGACGGCAAAGTATGANAACATCGTATAGCGGGAAATGATCAGTATGGAATATACTTTAGAAAAACACTAGCAACACATTTTATAAATAGCTTTTCATTTTATCACTAATTCTTATTTTTAAATGAATAACACTGAACAAATTTTTTCTTGTTTTCTGTTGTTTGAGAACTTTGAATAAATCCTAGATAATTCTGTATCACTGAACTGCAATCGCTTTTTCTCTATAAGCTACAGTTTCTTGCTTTTCTGAGAAAACACATTTTTGGTTTATTTTTTGAGGAATGTTATATATAACAGGAGTTCGCGTAAATTTTGAGGCAGTCTTCTAAGTGATTTAGGGCACATCGTTAGAATTAAAATTGCATAGAAATGTCATCATAAGCGGCAGAGGCGCTTCTCTGTTATGACCTGTTTAGAAGTACATGAAGAAACAGTTCATAATATACCTATTATGAACTGTTTATACTGCAGGGCGGTTTTAAATTACACTGAAGAACAATAAATGGCACTGGGGAACTTTTATTTTGTTGCATTAATACTTAATATTGCCTACAAACCTGAAATTAGTTTTGTTTCTAAAGTTATAAATTTTTTTAAATGATATTTTTAGACTATTTTTTGCCGAAATGCAAAAGTTTGAATACGTTATATATAACAGGAGGTGACATAAATGCTGAATAAATCTTCTTAGGAAGTTATGGCACATCATCAAGAATTAAAATTGCATAAGAACCTAAACTCGGAAATGTCGCCGTACGCTGTTAGAAACGATTTCCTATTATGACCTGTTCAGAAACATACAATGAAACAGTACCTCTAGTAACGTACAACGACATTTCTGGACATGGGTTTCGATGCAATTCTAGTCCCGATGATGTGCCTTAACTCCCTTAGAAACTTGTCAAAACATTTACGAGATCTCATGTTATATATAACGTTTTTAAATTTGAATAATTCGATGAAAATGGACAAAACATTTGTTTTGTTAAATAAAAAATGTAGCTTTAGAAGCAAAATTAATTTCAGATTTAAAATCCTCAAAACCTAATTAGGCAAGATCAAGTATTTTAATAAATGCAAAAAAGACTTCTCATTGTTATTTATTAAAGGATTCGGAGAAATTTCTTGAATATGCTATGCCCGGGTAGTTCACAGTACGTTCAAAAATTTAACCGGAAAATTCAGATGATTTAATAAAGCATTTAAGAGGAAAAGCATTAAGTACAAAATATGGTTTTGACTTCATGCTGGAAAACTACCAAATGTACTGCAAACGTTCGATCGGCAGTGTCTAGCACAGCTTTGATAATAGTTTTTAAAGCTCACTTTGGTTGTTCCATTCAATCTACCATATTCACAAAGTATCACGTGTTTAGATATTTTAGCTATTTCGGTTATTACACAATATTCTTAATAAAAAAGCTTCAATTCTTAGGCATTAACTTCAATTATTGCGATATAAATTCAGGAAGAAAATCATAGAATTGCTAGAAGAACGAAATTTTCCAGTTGCCTAAAAATCGATAATTTTCAGAGTAGAATGGCACTTATGTGTACAAAAACTTGGATAGAATTTAAGTCTTATTTAAAATATTAAATGTGCAGAAAAATTTAAATTAAATTTAAAAGTTAAGCCTACGCTCAACCAAATATTTTAATTTTCCTCAAAAATCAGCACGAATTTTTTTTGAGAAACCAAAAGTTTCCACAAAAAGGCTTTTTGGAGAAAAATATACATAAAGGTGAGTATTTTGAGAACACCCTTAATTTTTTTTGGTTTCATTTGAACTGTAATTGTAACTTACCGTCACTACATCCAAGAAGTTCAATACGGAGGGAAATTTTTCCCTCCCAAGAGAGTGGCTCAATTCGAACCAACTTGGCTTCAAATGGAGACGAAAACACATGCTTCACTTCACCTACATCATCGTAGTTTGCAGTGAACACCTAAAACCAAAAACACTTTATTAACTGAATTCGAGTACAAAGTTAATTACGTTGAAAACAAGTGCCGTTTACGAACTTTGTTCTTTCCATTTTCGTCTTGGTAATAGGAATAAGAGTTTCCATCTGAGCTATATACTAGTTGGTATGAAGTAACAAACTGTTTGCTTAGTTTTTTCCCCTGGGTAATAATTCCATAGACAGCTCTGATTTGATCCAAATCTATCTCTATAAATTGTTTGTCGTTCGATCTGGCTGCAGTCCAGGCTGACAAAGGACTGTCTGAAAAAATAATTTTATATGTTTTTTCGATATGCATTGGACAGTTCTGAAAATTATTTTTTTTTTCCTTTCCAAAATAAATAGTGTGGTGAAAATCGTTTTTTAATATTGTCTGACATATTTTTATCTCTGATTTAATATGAATTAATTTTATATAGCATTCATTATTTAATATTAACGATAATTCGATGAATTAGCAGAAAATACCAGATAAACATCGTATAGTGGGCATTGATCGTTAACCTAACAAAGTCATCAATGTCGGAAATAAACGGGCAATGAATTCTCATCTCTGCCGGGTTAATATTCCGGTCAACTCGGTTCTTTTTAGTGATAATCTGTGATTATTAATAATAACCTCGTCGTATGGTAAAAATGGACATTAATTACATTACCCAACTCTTTTAAGTCTAAGGATTATTACACAATAAGGGTTCAGTATATAATAAAGATTTACAATGATAATTTTATATTTTTATTGTATTGTAGTTGTCACCAAACCGATTTTCAGTTAATGATGATACTCACTAATTTTGGTCTAAGGAAAATTAAAACAACGAATTTTTACGAATTCTTAAACATCTTTAGTGATCTACCTTTAGAATAATAGTGGGCTTATTTAATTTTAGACTTAATGTTTTCGTAAATGTACTTAAAAACGTTATTTGTCTACTTCACACAAATATTTTTTTTATAACACTTCAACAATTAAGACATGGTTTATTAAATCAGTATTATTAGGTTTTTTTTATTAATAGGTTATTTAAATTAATAAACGCAATTAAAGCTGACAACGATATTTAATGCCAAAAGTCGAAATACTACTGAACAACTAATACAAGGTTAAATACACATATATTACATTCACACACATATATATAACTCTCTCTCATAACTCCAACCAGCTACAGCAGCGAGTACACAATTCCTATCTGATTTCTCTAGAACAAATATATCAGTCTCGGAACAACACTTCAATAATTTCACAGGCGCTTCCAGAATTAGTTCGGTGTATGGTTATCATTACACCGTAGGGTAGCTTTGAACTCACTAGATACAATATGAACAATTACTTAAACTAATACTGGTAGAAGCGTTGAAACCTTTGTAACAATATGAACTGAATGAGAAGTTATACTACAAGAATTAATAAAAAGTAATATTCTTTAAATACTGATATTATTTTCTGAACTAAATAAAGTATTCCGATTCTTCCACACGATTTTGATGCTTTTTTAAGAAACAATCTCAAATTTAATATCTTAAATCTAATATTTTGTATGGGGCAATAATAATGCTTTAACTGACACAATTACAATGGCATTAAAATAATAACTTATACTAGACACGGAGGAAAAATTCTGGTAAAATTACCGTACTATATAGTAATTGCAGTTCTGGTTAAGAAACACACACACAATTCTGTTTAATAAAACCATAATATACGGTATTTAAACAATGCATAAATTTTATGCAGATATTTTTTCTGTTTATAGTGTAATGGTCTACCGAAAATTCTAGTTTTCGAAATTATAGATAAAAAATGCAAAACTGAAAGGTAAATTTAACCGAATAAATAATTTTTAGGGCATGCTTTAAGGTATCAGGGCTCGCGCTAAGCATTCGCCACCTCGCTAAATGCGATAAAATCGTAAATTTGGTGAAAGTATTGGCTAATGATTTTTTTTTCCCATGGAAAGAAAATATTTAACACGATCTTTAAAATTACGTCAAAAGGATTTTTTTTAAAAACAAGTCAGCATCTTTTATTCGATTACAGTAATTTTCGGTAGATGAACTTCAAAATCAATTAGAATTGGGTTCACATACTAAGCCTCAAACAAACTATCGTAAAAAGTTTTCACTGGAAAAAAATTTATCATAAGAAATTGTTAAAATTTGCATTTGGCAAAGACTTTCGATATTTGGCTAATTTACTGGCTAATAATTTTAAATCATTAGCGCGAGCCGTGAGGTATCATGATAAAATTACAAAATTGTATTACCAAAATCACATATTATAAAACAATATTTTTCTTATTAATTTAACCATAGAGCTTCGATAAAAATAACAAAACTTTTGATGTTCTTTTTAGCCTGAAACAGTTAAACTTTACCGTATTCTGGTAGATTTGACCATATATTTTTCTCAGTTTACGATAGTAATACTTTAATTGAAGCATTCTTAATGCTATATGTTTAAAAATAATGTTGTGTATATTTTTATGCATAATAATATGCTTAAACATTTCAAAATAATGCTTACAATAATAATGACAATAATAAATTTTTCTCTTACCATCGTCTGAAATTCTTGCCATTTGTGGGCCAGATCTAGGTGTAGAACTACTAGACGCTCGAATATTAGAATCAGGTAATGGCTTTGGACCATTTATAAGAGGAACAAAATCAATGCATGGATCTAAAATAATATTACGAATTTGGGAAATGAATTTTTTGTATTTTTATTCTCCCTCAAACCCCAAACATAATAAAAACTAAATATTTGTTATTTCATAAAATAAAAAAAAATCACTTCTCTAGTATAGTTTGTAAACTAAATAAGAATATCTTGATAACATATTTTTTATTTTTATTTTGTATGAAATAAAAACTTTTTAAGTGGAAATTGGAATATATGATTGGAAATAAAAAAAAACAATAAAATATTGTATAATGATTGATTATGAAATTAGGAAGCGGTTTCACTGGAAATAGAATAAGAAAAGAAAAATTTTAAAAATAGAAATTAGAAATTTGTAATTGATAATATTTGAATTGGAGATTTATAACTCAAAAAAGTATCTGAATAATATTTCCTAATTTATGTAAAATCAATAACTTCAAGGAAATATTAAATTTTAATATTTCATTAAAAATGAGAAAGAAAAGATTTAATTAAAATAATTAAAAATTATTTTGCTGGAATTAGAAAATGATTCAGTTAGAAATTAGAAAACGATTTAACTGAGAATTAGAAAACGAAAAGTTTGAAATTCTTACTCAGAGAATTATTTTCGAATTCCCGCATTTTTATTATAGTTTGCTCAGAATTTCTACCCTTTTTTCTCATGGGAGAGTAATATTTTTCATTAAAAGAGATCGGAATTCCTTCTTTTTTTTTTCTTAATGTAAAGTAATATTTTTCGTTAAAAGAGATCATATAAAAACAATTTTTGTGTTCTGAACTAATTTAAGGCTATATTAAATATATTTTATATAAAGCTTATTATTTCAGACTTGTTATAATAGACTTATGTTTCAACAATAATGGGTAATAGCTTTAAGCAAAAGAAAAAATATAAGCTAAATATTTTGTGTTACTTACAAATATAGGCTGGTGTTGTTGTCTTTATAAAGATAGGTATCAAAGTTGTAGTGGATGCTTCTAAAAAAATAAAACTATAGTTCATCGCTCGGAATTTCGCCTTTCATACGCATTTAGAATTTTCAAATATAAAACAATAAACAAAACAGGAAAGTAATAAACTTTAAAGCACTTTGAGCTATTTTTCAAAAAGAAAAATATATATATATATTTCGAAGTATATATTTCAAAAGAATAATTTGAGTTGGTTTCTTAAAATCATCAGGAAATTTAGATATTAATAATTATAATTTCAACATTTAATGAACATTAAAAATCTATACTTCATAAGAATCTACAACTTGTTTAGAAAATTTGTACATTCTCGTGTCAGTTTACTTTAAATATTTCGCAAAAGTTAAGGATTAAAAATAGCTTTAATGATTATAATAGATTGCTTGCTATTACTTAAACGTAAATTAAGTGTCAAATTAAATTCTACTTAGAATCAAGCATTTCATAATAATGCTGAAATTCAAAGACAGTTTCTGAAAATTTTTAAATTTGGTTATTTCTTAAAAGGAAAGAGAATTGCAGAAGAATTCTTCAATATTTTTGCAAAATGTGTGTATACTTTAGTGAAATCCTTAATTTAAAACCGGAATACTTTGAACATTATGATCTAATTTCAGTTTTAAATTTTAAAAAAATATTGTTTTAAAGTAAACAGAAACCACATTCGATTTTGTATTTATATTTTGTAAACAAACATTTCACCAAAAATATGATATTAAATTGACTGCTAAAATTTTTATTTACCTTTCATCGTAATTTTACATGACCAATCTTAAACTATTTGTATGCAACATAAAATTCGAAGTGTTTAAAGATTTGAAATTTTCTTTTCGAATTTAGCAGCGTTTTTCCTTATTTATTTCTTTGAATTTCCATATTTGTTAAATTTGTAAACATAATTTTATCAAAACAATTTCTTTTGTGCCTTATTCTTTGCGATATCTTATTTTGATTGAGTATAGTATTTAATTCATTCCCTGTTGAAACACTCAATTTTAGTTAAAAAAGAACTTAAATATTGTAGATTTCATAAAAACTGTTGTGCTTTTCAGATATCCAGTAATGGTTTGGTAACTCGCATTGATACAGTATTTTCTTGGTTACAAGGATTACTTCAGAATTATTTTTAGCAAATACCAAAGAAAGTAATTACTTGAAACAATAAAAAATTTCAGTTTTTTCACTAGATGAGACTAATAAGCGATAATACATTTAATAAATGAAAAAACTGAATTTGAAATTGTTGAATTTTTTTCCAATTTCAGATTTATTCTTCAGTTTGGTGATTGTGGTATTATACTTATTGCAAAAAATAATTTTAGTTGGATTCTATGAATTTATGTGTGAAAAGAGATAACGTCATTTAGAAAAATTTGAAGTTTGGAAAAGTCTAAAAACTAGTCATATCAGAAATTTATAATTTGGCTTCGATGCACGAAAATTGCGATCCTGATGTACTATAAAAAATAAATATCGTTGCTTTATGTGCAATTGTTGGCTATAATTAAAAAAGAAATCGTACTTTTTTTTTTCCAAAAATAATTTTTTTTCAATTCTAACTTTCTTGCTAGTCCAATTAATTATGACATCACACTTATTGTTTGAATTAATTTTGGATACAGGTTTCAATGAAATAAGATAATGTTATTAAAAAAATTCCAAAAACATTTTAATCAAAAGTTGAAATTTTTTTTTTTGAGGTGCACAAATTGGGATCTCAATGTACCATAAATTCAAATTTTGTTGTTACAATTAAATGGTTTGTCAACAAATAATCACAGAAGCATACATTTTCAGTATTTATTACTTGCCTGAAATGTGCTGTGTAAGTAATCATTAACTCACTGCCTTATATAATTTCAGTTATAGCCTTATATGCATTTATGTCAGAAAATAGACATTTTTCATCATAATTATCATAATGCTAAATTTTGTCGTTTTAATCGTAATTATTTGTTTACAAGTAGATTTGCAAAGACATTATTTAATTAAATGCACTGATAAAGAAATTGTGTATGTTATGAAATTAAAGTATACTAACCACATGTGCATAAGTATCTTATTTTGTAATCCATGCAGATTGCATCTGGTTGATGAATGTTTTCACAAATAAAACCCTTTTTCAAGTCGCAAACTAGTTTCTCTTCACCAGTTTCGGTATAGAGACTATCAGATTTAACCTCCCTACATTCTATATTAGTCACGGTACCCTAGAAAACATAAATTTTTGCATTTTTGCATAAGATCAATAATCAAGGATTTGTTTAGAAGAAATTTGGGTCCGTTAACGGACCCTTCACAAAATATCTTTTCATAAAAACGGACTTGATGACCTAAAAAATCTCANTAAACCCGTCCCTGGAAGGGGGGGGGGGAGAAAGACAGATGTAAATGAACTAAATTTTGTCTTCGGCAGACATGAATATTCTGCTTTCAGCAGTATAGGCTAAATACCAAATATTTATATGTTGCATCGCTAATTTAGTAGCTGCAATTGCTGTTTATTTTTTAAAATTTAATTTTTTTAATTATATATTCACAGTGTTGAGCATTATCTTGTATGTCTTTACAATTTAAAAACTCCTTGAAAAAGTTTTTTTTGCAATAACGGACCCTATTTGCACAAATTCGCAAAAGTAGACCCTGGTTGAAAGAATGTGACTTAACGTTTATTTTATATTCACAAATTACGAGTAATTTTTTCACATTTTTACGAAAACGAACCTTTCACAAAATGTCTGGACAGACCCCTGATAATTGTATATAAAAACTAAAATGAGTTGCGTTTTTTTTTCTGAATTTATTATACTGAGAGAGTCAAAAATAACTTCATTGAAAGTGCTTTAAAATAACTGCACCAGAATAAGCTGAGTCACTAACTTATTAATTTATTAACTTATTGGTCATTAACTTATTAATAACTTTATTTATAAGTTGAGAAAGATACCGAACTTTTTCATAAGCGTATTTGTTTTGGTTTAAATGGTGAGATCTATCATGTATTGGGTAGAGGTCCTCAACACAAACAAATTACGTAATTGCATCGATTTCAAGTATACGTTTAAATAAAATAAAACATTTTGAGAGCTAATGGAAAGATTCAGATGTTCCCATTCGAAGCGGTAGGAACTCACTATTTCTGTTTGAATTGGCGATTTCGTACTTAACTAGTAACTAGCGACATAAACTAGTTTGACTTCGAACTAAATTTCGAAACATAATTTCTACTCCAAACGTAACACTGGTTCTTATTTTTATTTAAAAAATTCCTTCATTTCTTTAGTGGAGATTAACTTCTTAATCTTAAATTGGTTCTTTTCTTCATGAGGGATTTGGCAAAAGCAGCAGTAAATTGAATATGAGTTATAACTGATGTATTTGCTTTTAATAATCTCCGTTTATTATCTAAAATAATTAGACTAATCGGTATAGTAGAAAGGCAGGGGTGTGTACTATTCCTCAGTATTCGCTACATTGCTGGTTTTTAAAGGTTTAGTGTCCTTTTCCGGTATACAATAGGCCAGAATTTCATATACTGCTTTTCTTAGGTTGAGTGCAATTTATTGCTGTTTCCGCATCGATCTGATCTGTTGTGTACACTAATTGGGTATTGTTATAACAATAACCATCAATTATTAATAATAATCAAATGCACAGGTAGAGTGAAATTAACAAAAATAATTTTATTGAATCAAGAAAAATTTACTTTTCTTGGATCTTCAACAAAAAATTAACTCCCGCACAAAAGTCAACTATGGTTGACATAGAACGCACCTCACCTCAAGCAAGGCAAACCAACATAACTTTTCACACTCACTACTTTAAATGGGACAATCTTCCATTACCACTTCAAA
This sequence comes from Parasteatoda tepidariorum, assembly GCF_043381705.1. Lineage (NCBI taxonomy): Eukaryota > Metazoa > Arthropoda > Arachnida > Araneae > Theridiidae > Parasteatoda > Parasteatoda tepidariorum. The sequence goes on from NC_092211.1 coordinate 16,724,438, forward strand.
TTGGATAGCTTCAAACTATACTAAGCCAATTAAATCATTAAAAAATAAAAGCAAAAACAGTATACACATTGGAAGTCAAAAATGTTTTCAAAATCTATCCAACTAGGGTGCAGGAAGGTGGGAGTAAAAGAGAAGACATATTTAATTGAATGACAACCATTAAAAACACCTCCAAACTTGAACTTCGAATGAAACCTGTTTTGATGTCTATTGCCTCTGTCGACCTCTGTGATAATTCGTAAGATTTCGATAGCGTTTTTTAAATTTCCAACCATTTATTTGCTATCTTCAGCTTTTTTTCTTCTGCTTTTTATGTTTTCATTTTTGATAAGGACTCTAAAAAATACATATTAAGGTGGTCTTTATGCAACACCTTGTATATGCTTCTAGATATACTATGGGTTATGCAAAGTTTTGTCTGAAACGAAGTACAGAGTATAAAAAATCTGCTATGAACAAAAATTTGTAGATATTCTTTTACTCACTGTTAATGAAATTTGACAAGAATTTTAATTAAATGGCAAATTTTCCCTTTCTTGAAACAAATATGAAAAAAAGAAACTTTACTTAAAATATCTAATCCCTGATACTTTATCTATCTTAGTCAGGTGACAAGGGAAAAGAAACGCACTAAAAATAGAAATAATCTATATAATAAGAAGGTTCTGTAACATCTTTCTGTCACGTAAAGTGCCTGTTTGTCACTGAGATAATTACATGTCAAAACTATTTTTCTAGTTTAATTAAGACTAACTACTTTCTCCACATTAACAACCAAATTAAATTTAATTAATATAAAGATTATGGTAAACATAAAAAATACTGCCGTCATTTTTTTTAATTATGTAAAACAGGCAGAGTTTAAATTCATGCATTAAAACATCTTAATTTTTAATGGTGAATGTACGAAATGTTTTTTTTTTTAATAAATCGGCAAATGAAGATTTTAAATTAGAGTGGTTGATTTAAATTTTTGACTATAAATGCTATGAATATGAAGCTTACATAAAAACTTGAACTAAATGCATATTTTCTTCATGTATGTTTTGAAATGATTACTCATTACTAGATAATGAATTAAAAAAAACACTCCCACTTTAAATTTGTAAAAGGTTATTAAATGACTTATGTTAAATGTGAAAATGTAAGAAAAAACATAATCATTTAAACTCCAGGATTTCATTTGAAGAAATTTTAAGTAACATACTGTAGGGATAAATAACTCCAAAAGTTATTTGTTTATACCAGTATGTATTCAAAGTATACAGTTAATATTACCAGTTAAAATTACTTTGAAAGAAACTATTTTACCTGTTACTCCGATTCGAGGTAAAATTTTGCATATTTGTGTTTAATCTATTTGCATTTAATCTACTTGTATTTAATCTACTTGTATTTAATCTGTTGTTACTTAATCTTTTGTTATTTAATCTTTTGTTATTTAATCTTTTGGTATTTAATCTATTTGTATTTAATCTATTTATATTTAATCTATTTGTATTTAATCTATTAGTATCTATTTGTATTATGTGTATATATTTAATCTATTTGTATTGTTTATTTATCTATTTGTATTGTTTATTTATCTATTTGTATTATATTTATTATATTTGTATTTAATCTATTTGTTTTTAATCTATGTGTTTTTAATCTATTTGTTTTTAATCTATTTGTTTTTAATCTATTTGTTTTTAATCTATTTGTTTTTAATCTATTTATATTCAATCTGTCTGTATGCAANGTTTTTAATCTGTTTGTTTTTAATCTATTTGCTTTTAATCTATTTATATTCAATCTGTCTGTATGCAATCTATTTGTATTTAAAATATTTGCATTTAATCTATTGTACTTAATCTATTTGTATTTAATTTATTTTTATTTAATCTAATTTTATTTAATCTATTAGTACTTAATCGGTTTGTAATCTATTTGTAGTGAATCTATTTGTATTAAATTCACTTACCTTAAGTATATTTGTATTGAAACATTTTTGTAATTAATCTATTTGGATTTAATCTATTTGAATTTAATCTATTTTGTAATTACATCTTCTTCATCTACTTGTATACAAATAGATTAAAAGACTGGGAAGTATGTGAATACTTGTGATTCTTTCTTTTTTCTTGAATTAGAAGTTTTCTTCTGACACTTAATATGACTCCAATTTTTTATGACGGCAAACAAAGAGTTGTGAAGATTGCAAAATATTATTTTAATTTAAATATAGTTAAAAATGTTGCAATAAAATGAACAGGCTTTGAAATTTTACACGTAATTGTTATTGGAAAGTTTTTACCTCAAAAGAAATCGTAATGAGCTATTATTTATTATAAAAAGAATTTACGAAAAATGGTCTTATTTCAAAGTAAGACAATTAAAATAAAGTTTCAGCAAGCGATGATAAAAGCAATTTCAGAATCGTTTTACAAATTTATAACTGTATTAAAAAACTAATATTGATTTTATATGAGCTATGAAAAAATTTTGAGCTTTCAAAGAACTATCAAGAGTATTCAATAAAGCAATACTTTTTTAGAAAAAGGAAAGACTTATCGTTTCGTGAAGATACAAAAGGATCAGCTTTGATTACGCATTTTTAAATCTTATAAAAATTTTAATTCGTAATGTATTTTTTTTAAACGAAAACGCGGTATTTTTTCTTCATATTGTTTAGTCAAATTAAATCACTTCCAAATTTATAATGAAACTTGGATTACCTTTCATTTGTGTAATAAAATTTAGAAACATTAAACGTTAAAGAGTATTCAGAAGGTCTAGTATTGCAAGCTAAAATAAAAAAATATGCAAAGTAGCAAAAAAAAAAAAAAGGTTGAAAATGTTTGCATGTTTATCAAATCTGCCCATAATTTTTATTTTCCCACATGACATAAAGAAACTATTTTTAAGCGTTTTACCCATACAAGAGTACCTTTACCATGCAACTTTGCTTTTTTTTAATTTTGGGAATTTATTTATTTTTTATATTTAATTTTATGACCATCGATGAACAGTCGACCCAATTTTTTTGCCTTACGACTACTAATGTTCAAATCCGTAGCCTTGCAATTTTGAACCCAATCCAGAAGACAAGGGAACTCCTGGATGGAGTATTGGGAGAAATTATCTCTGCGGAGGACTTTTTGATGGAGCTAACCCGCATTTGCGTTACATGGACAAGACCACGAGAACCTTCCACGGTTAGCCTGACGGCAAGGGGACTCTAACCCATGATCCGTCTACCATTGAGGATATTCACCGAGGATATTTCACGAGAAATTCATTTACTGACTAATGCCCAACTTAAATATTGAGGATGAATGTATGATCAATAATATTTCAAGTGACTTATCTATTAGGAGTGAGTAGGCGGCGTACAAAGCATAAGATGAAGAATAATCTAATATAGAGCAGTTAATTATATATGGAATCGAGAGATAGGTTCCAAAACTTACTAGAAAAGTTCAATAAGTGATCTCCGCGCTGACTTGATTCATGAGACTATGAGAGAACTACATCTCATTACGGTCAAATAAAATAACGAAATAAAAATTTGGAAGTATATTAAGAATCTGAACAACTTTACTTCATTTTAATGAATTTTACTAATTGCTGTGAAGTTGAATAAGGATATTAGTTAATTTAGTTTAAAATCTTTAATGTAATAATAAAAACATTTTAATTAAATTAAAAGGTAAAGGAAGAGGGATTTAAAGTAAGGAAAGAAGGAAGGAAGAAAGAAAGAAATTAAACTAAGGAGGAAAATTAAAAGAGTACTTCATTTTCAAAATTAATTTTTTTTTATTTTCCTCGCAATTTTAGTTGTTTTCTAAGTCATTAGCATCATTAATACTTAATTTTAAAAAGTTTTCCACTCATTTTATAAGGCTTTATTTATAACGATATAAACTGAGCGTAAAAATAGTATTTTTGATAAAACTTAAGCATGATTTGTAATTTATAGTGGGGCATATTTTCGAATAATTAAGATAATTATAATAAGTATTTTTAAAAACTCAAAAACAAGGAATTACTTAATAATTGTGGCAGCCTGATTGGTTGGCCAGGAGTTCAAGGTTTTGCGATCCGGATGTAGTTATACTACTCCAATTTTAAACAGTGTGAAATCAGTGTTGATGGGATTAAAGTATATTTTAATTCAACTATGTAACAGCAAAATTAAACAAAATAGAATGCGTATTTACATGAAGATAATATTCCCCTTAAGGGGTAAATTACGGTGAATAGAGAAAAACGCTTTCTACTTTATTCATTGTCAAAATTTTAAAAAAAATTAAGAAAAATATCCTTAAAAGACTTTTTTAAGTCACTCAAGCAAAAGTTTCATATATTATTTCCCTGTTGTTGTTTTTGGACGAAAACTATCTGATAATTGGAATTTTTCTTTTACCTCTATACAAAATCCCTCCGTTTGAGCTAGGACATAGGGTTTTGTAGTTTCTTTGTCACCAAATCTCTTTCCTCTTCTTGGTTTTTTCTTGTTTATCCAATCTGACCAATAGGAGCACGCTGGAGTAGTTTGCTTAAAAGTTAATGCTGGAGTAGAAGTTGTAGTGACTGGTAGGACTCTGGGCTTCACTGTGAAAACCCTGAATGCTAGTAAAAATATTACAATTTCAAAAGTTAATGCAGATAGAATAAAAAACTTATGTGAAATTTCAGTGACGTCACACTTTTAGAGGTAATTTCCAAAGAAAACGTCATTCTCTTGCTTAATGGTTTCACGTTATTGTTCCTGAACATTGAATGTTTCCAGTTTTCAATAATCTACAACTTTGATTTTTTTCTCTTATCTCCTATTATTTACTTAATAAGAAAGCGAATTCTCGTTATCAGCTTTATTGATACTTTACTATAGAGTTCCTGGCCAAATTATTAGACGCACTATAAAATTCTATGCAAAATCTTAATTATCAGGTGATACTATGCAGTTTTACCGTTTTTACTCGACTGAAACCGGTTTGCACTTGCTTAAGTCTGTGTCTCAATTGGTTTACATTGTAATGAAATACGATCAAAATAAATACAAATAGGAAGTACATAAAAAGTCTCCTGAATAAAAACCCATTACACGTATGTTTAAATATAAAACTATTACATATAAACTCGTGCAAAACATGTAATTACAGTCGAACCTCGATTTCACGAATTTTTCGATATCTCGAAGAAAAAAAAAATTCTCTTCAAATTTCCTGCACCCTCAATGTTAAAAAAAACTTGATTTCACGAATTTTTTTTCTAATCCCTCGATAACTTGAATTTTTTTTTTCCTAAATAGTGCAGATTTTTCTTCTGAAAACAAAAAAAACTATTCCAAAAAAAATAAGAAAAATTTAAGAATAGAAAACCAATTCTCATAATGATAAACTATTTTTTTAAAAAATGGACATAAAGACGTCAGTGGCATTGGAATGATGTGTCTTTCTCTACGATAATGAATGGCTTCAAGAAGGCTGGATTCATTAAAGATCACAAAGTATTCAAACAATCAATATCGTTAATTCTGCTGAAAACTACACCGAAAATGATTGGGGCAGATTGACCGGACTCATGAAACTTGATGACATGGAATTTCATGACATTGTAAACGTAGTTGGTGCAGTAACAGTGTGTGGTCAGTGGGATGACAATGATATCATCGCTCAAACGAACGCTTCCGGTGAACTATCAGAAGAAGAGGATGAGGAAATTGAGGATTTACCACCCAATGTTACTAACAAACAAGCACTTTCTACAGTGGACACTGTAAGGAGGTTTATTGAGAGGCAGCCGAATATGTCAGAGGAGGCATTTAAAGCTATAGTCCACTTAGAAAGTGTTACAGACAAACCTCCTTACACATCTCTAAAGCAAACAACAATTGAATTGAACTCTAAAGCAAACAACAAAGTGTTTTTAGAATAAATATGGAATAGTAAATAAGGTATGTAAAGAGCATTTTTCTTTATTCTACCATCGATAACATACGATTTTCGAATTTTCGGCATCTCGAATTTTTTCTCCTCTCCCTTTAAGTTCGAGATATCGAGGTTTGACTGTATCAAAAAACTGCAGTGCGTCTAATAATTTAATCTAATTATTACAATATAATACCTGATATAATAAATATTCTATATCTATATAATATATCGTCTAATTTATTCTATCGTCGAATTTATATTATATATCGCCTAATTTAACTAATTGCTATCCGAACGTAAACAAGTGCAAACCTGTTTCAGAAGCGTAAAAACAAAGCTGCATAGTATAACTTGATAATTAAGATTTTACAAAGAATTTTCTGGTGTGTCTAATAATTTTTGCCAGGGACTGTATAGTGAACTAAAAGAAGGATATCACCCAGATCTACTTTTGTTCTAACGATCGAATTTTCTCATATGAAAAACAAATTCTTGTGGTTCAAAAGTTCCTCAAATATTCTATGGAATCAGACCTAAAATGTACCTCTAAATAAACGTAGGGGAGAGTGGGGTCAATTGTAACAGGGTACGATTGTAACAGAGCAAAAATTTCGAGTGTCGGGTTCTAGATTTGGTTCCTAGGTGGGGCACAAGGTGTATTTAATAAATCTACATGTACACCCCTGATGGCAATCATTTTTATGTACTTTTGAAAGAGTTACATCACAAAAGATATTTTCACGCTACGTAAGTACTTTTTTTGGTATTAGAATATTATATTGTAACAAAGTAATTTTGTTTAAACAAATAAAAATTAGTAACCGAATATGTAAGTGGACACCTTAATTAACATTTCAATAAAAAAAAAATTAGTTTTGCTAATTAACTAGCATTGTTTTTAACAAATGAAGCTGAAATGGCGTCTTGGGGACAATTGTAACAATAAGTAAAGGGACGATTGTAACAGCTGAAAATAAATAATCTTATGTTTACAAACCATTACTTAACTCTTTAAGAACCACCAATAGTTTCCTATATCATTTATATTATGTTGCATGTGCATTATTTTATTTGTCACCTTTCACAGCATAAATTAAAATTTTTAACCCCTTAAAGTTAAAAGTTTAACCCTTTAGGTCTCTGCTCATTATTATTTTTACTCCTAAAATATCACTACTATTTTGATCAATAAAAAAATATATCACAACTATGATAATATGTATAATTAACTATGTTTTAGTTGAATTTATGAACTGTTACAATTGACCCCGTAAGTGGGGACAATTGTAACAAGTGCACGACTGTCAAAAATTGTTAATAACTAATATAATAACATTTAAAATAAGGTATTTATTTTTTTTCTAGTAGAGGATAGTCTACTTTACTCGTCTGTCAATTAATACTAATAATATATTGGATTTTTTGTTAGTTAAAAATAGTTAAGTAAAAAATGTTACAATTCACCCCACTCTCCCCTACTGTTTTGGTGGTTTTGAATTTTCAACCCTTAATATAAGGAGAGCAACCACTATCTAAGAAATTTGGACTGCTAGTGCGGAATGAAATGCGTACAACACTACTAACCAACTACTAACTACTACCAATCAACTACTAACTAACTTATACTAGCCAACAGCAGCGCATCCGCATTTTCGGTACAAAACAAGCGAAGCGCGATAGCGCTTCTCCGTACTCAAACGGTTAATATCATTTTTCGCGTATTTCGTCACAACTAAGATTTTTACGCGAAATAGAAAGCTTTGTATACAATTGTAAAATTTCCTTATGAGTGTAGAAAGATGGCATCGAAAGAAACAAGATGTGAAAAACTTTTTCAATCATCATTCGCAAAAAAATTGAAATTTTAAGAATTTTTCATTCGCTTTTTAAAACAAAAGTCAAAATATTTTTAATTGTAAGATATTTTTTTATATCATTTAGAAAAATGCAATTTTCAAAGATGATATACAAAATTTGAACGACATTGAGTAGTAAAAATTTAAAAATATGACTTTTTAAAATTTTTATATAGCTAAAGAAAATATCATATACATCAAAATCTATAAGATGGCTGGTTGAAAGGTGTTTCTAAAATCTCAGTTTATTTCACTCACACGCAATTTTAACAATGTTGTTGATCACGCTTTCTTTTATAGTGATTTGCTAATTTTTCTTCCTCAAGGAGATTTAAATTTTTTTCTATCTTGAATATTGTAATCCTCAATGCGTACATTTTTTATTTCATTTTTGAAAAGAATTATGAAAACATATATAAGGAGCTGTGATCACGAAGCAACTTCGCAGATATTTACGTACAAATCTCAAAATATCCTAATTATTTCAAAGAATTATTTAAAAAAATTGATTCTGTATCCATCTTACTTTCATTCATAGTAGGCGTTAAGACTTCGGTCCTCTCTCCCTCTGTAGGCTTGCACTCTAAAATCGTATCACAGATCACAGTGTTGTTCAGGCACTGGCATTTTTCACAACCATTTGTCACAACTTGCCCTGGCTAAATACAAACAAAAATAAATGAGTTGCAAATGAAAAAAAAAATACTGCCGTTGTCATATCACGCAACACAGATACACACCTTTACTTAGGTAATTCGCAAGCAGAAAACTTGATAAATATGTTTAAAAATAAAACAAAACTACTTTATGTTTGTTGGTATTGGCATGAAAAAAATGTGTTACGGGTATAGTTCGTCCACCAGGAGTTGGCACTTGGCTCCACCTCCTCGGACGCAGAGTTCATTTCAGCAAGGGGGAGTAAGAGGAAAATCATTTGCTCGCTTGAAATCGAGATAACCTCTAATGCGCACTAAGCCTCCACACGATTTTTTATAGGTAGTCCAATCAGACCACTATGAAGGCAAACCTGTTTACGAAAGAGCCCTTTAATAGAAAATCTAGTGGAAATAAAAAAGTGGTAGCAAATATATGTCTAAAAATTTGTTTAATTTTTGAATATGATTAGTTTGTCTTATTTACTTGTTTACCACTACAGATTCAATTCTCAAATATATGTTACAAATTCCTCTCAGTCACTTTTAAAATAGNCTATTTTCATGAGCTTCTGATGTAGAAGGTGATGGCCAAACACAAACACTGAATTCTTTTTCAGTCACTTACTTCGTTTTATCATCAGCTATTATACTTTTCGTTATTCTAGCTAATTTATATTTAAAAGCTTTTTCCCAGCAAAATATCTCAAAAAGAACAAACTATCCAATAAAAAGAGAGAAATATCAACAAGTTTTAGAAATAAAATGCACATGTTCAAAATATGCACATGAAGATTGCGAAATAATATTTTTGTCATACGATCGCCAAATAGCAGCCTTGTTCACATCCTTCTCCCCAAAATAGCGAAATAGTATCATCCGATACCACGTGATGAAGGCGGAGCCAAGTGTCAACTCCTGGTGAACGAACTATATACATATTGCTCGGGCAGTATTGTGACAAAACAATTTGCGCAATTATGAATCTTACTAAAAGACGAAATTTTTGCACTGTTTTGTAAATCTGAAAAACAATTACGACACCAGTTTACTCTTTCCAAAAGTTATTTTATTGGAAACGAAAAAAATACTCGAAAAATTATTTCTTTTTACAACTGTCAATCATCTATTAATTTTAATTCATTAATGAAAAAAGTAATGTACGATAAAGCAACTTTTTTCAAGTTCACTTGAGATATTTATTACTTTTGTTATAACTCCGAGAGTTGTACAGGGTGATTTTAAATTACACTGAGGAACAAATCTTGTGATGCCTTTATATAAATACTTGATCTTGCTTGTGAAGATTTTAAACCGGAAATTGGGTTTGAAGTTATAGACTTTTCGAATGATAAATTTTGCCTAATTTTTGCCGAAACGCAGAAGTTTAAAAATGTTATATATAACAGGGGGTCACTTAAATGTTCTGATATACATCTAGAGGAGTTAAGACGCATCATTAGGTTGAAAACTGTGTGAGAACCTAAGCTCGGAAATGTCGTTGTACGCCGTTAGGAAAGATTTCCCATAATGACCTCTTCAGAAGTATTCGAAGAAGAAGAAACAGTTCCTAATAATGAAGTACCTCTAGTAACGTATGGCGACATTTTCGGGCATGGGGTTCGTATGTAATTTTTATCCTGATGCTGCACCCTAACTTCCCTATACATATATATATATATACACCCTCAAAACTGCTAGCACCCGCCGTGGCATTGAGTCCACAAGGTACGGATAGGTAGTCTGAGGTATCTGATACCAAGCGCTCACCAACTGGTCCTGCAATTCCCTCACATTGAGAGGGGGTAGCGTGGCAGCACGAATTTGATTTTCCAAGTAGGACCACAAATGATTTATTGGATTAGGGTCAGGGGAATTTGGGGCCCAAGACATGGCTTGAAAGTCACTGGAATGTTCCTCGAACCAATCCATGACGATTCGACCCTTATGACATGGTGCATTATCCTGTTGGTAAACACCATCCCCCGCAGGAAAAACTGTTGCCATGAATGGGTGAACCTGGACTGCAACTATGTTCAACTAGCTTACAGTCGTCAGGGATTGTTCTACGAGGATTATGGATCCTAATGTGCCCAATGAAAACATTGTTCCTGGGCGAGAAACCATGAAAACCTGGGCGAGCCCATTGTTATAGATGGAGGGTGGAAAAAATTGATTTACAAAAATTTTTTCGTTCTGATAATGACCTTTCCAATCAGCAGAAATTATCTAATTTCTGTAAATACTGCGCACCAAAGCTAAAAATAAAAGCAAATTAAAATACATTTCAAAAATTTGTAAAATATAATACTCACTGCTAAAGGAAATCCAGTAGGAAGTTTGCAAGTACACTGATCAGGTGTGACGCATGTGACGTCATCTCTGGAAACGAAAGGGTATTCACATTCTTTTTTCACGCAGCCAGGGGCGCATAATTCACCTTCCTTACATGAATTTTTCTCTCTCAGATCATACAGAAGTGAACTGCAAGACGTTTTGCAGTCAAACGCGCATTCTGTGAACTTTTTACCGGGAGGGCAAATTCCTGCAGTGGAAATTTTACAGTTTAATAATCCTGGCACACCATATTTTAGAGATTTAATGTCAACAGTAAAATTAGTATTTTGATAGTAAACGATGATAATTAAAGTTATGAAGAATATATTTAATATGTTTTATGCTATTTTATGTTTTTAAACTAACAATATTAAGTACTTAATGTTAAGTAGTCGAGATGCAGTTAAATAATGATAACTGATAGAAAATAATATGCAGAATAAAAGAAAATCAAACTATTGAAAAAAAACCCTTATTTTTACACTACGTGAGACTCACTATAAAAAGTATTTTCTTTTCTATGCTTTACTTAAAAAAATCTAAAATGGATAAAAGTTGGTTTTAATAATATGATTCAGTTTTACCAATTATTAAAACTGCAGCAAAAGCGCATGATAATTTGGTTCAAAGAAAACATATCATGATGTTGAATTCTAGATTCAACATGTTGAATCTAGAATCCTTCAAGAAATCCAAGTGTCCTAGAACAAAGATACAAGTGAGCAATTTGCGAAGAAAAATTTAATTGTATACTGTCTAATGTTAAGTAAAGAGTAAAGTACTCCAGCACCAGCCCAAGTGGGTAATGATGTCCATGTCTACGTGAGAGTAGAAACTAACTAACGACTTCTACTTATGGTTTAAGATAATTGTGACAACACCTTGAATTTATTTTCTAGCAATCGTCTATTATCATTATTGCAGTACATTGTATGTAAGTAGTAAAATACTCCATGATGTTTTATCATGATTGATTATTAATGTATATAATGAATGTTATCGTAATTTATGACACTTTGCCATTATTATTCTGGGTTTTATTTTATAACAGCCGATCCAATTTGAGTTTATGACTATTAGTGTTTAACTGTATAGCCTTGTAATTTTCGGGCAAACATCCGGATTGATTAGCTTTCATGGAAGTCTCTTTTGAGGGAACTAACCAGCATTTGTGCTACTCCCACGGTTAGCCAGATGACAAATGAAATTTAGTCCGTGATCCGTTTACCGCTGAGAATATTTTATGCCAGCACTGCGGTCTGTGCGAACCGGATGCAGAATTTATCTCCCTCTCTCAACCATGCCTAGGATTCGAACCTGGGCTATCTCATTGGGAGACGACCACTCTATTTTCATGAGCCAGCACAGCTCATATATATATTAGGGTTTATAAATATTGTTGTGATTCATAATACTTCAATATTACTGCTTGCTACTGGTGGAAAGCTGTAGTTCATGGATCCGACTAAATTACTAAACAACCAGCTTGTACAAGCAGCGAGGAGCACGTTAAATCTGTCATGGTTGAAAGTTCTCTCGATGGTTGTAATGTTAATGTTTGGAAGGGGGGTACTAGCTCAGATGCTGTTCCCGTCGTCTGACCTAGGTGAAACTTACGTGCCATTTCTAATGTGACCATTTAAATACATAGTTGTGAAAAACAGGGCAAGGTGCTTGGCCATGGTATGGTGCTAATGATGATGATGTTGTCGTTTGTGATGCCAAATCATTATTGCATATTGTTGAATTTGAAAAAAATTAAAATGCATACTGTTTCAACATTATTCTGCATTCTTAATATGTATAACATTCATGATAGTGTAAAATAAAAAGAATTATTTCTTTCAAATAATAAATAACTACTTAAAATTGTACATTCATACAGATTAAACAGTTTTGTTACACATGGAATATTAATTCGTAGCTAAAAAGATACAATGTTTCATTCGTAATTCTATTTTCCATAACGAGTTTTTTATTTGTTTTCTTTAACATGAGATAATAAGTAACTCAACTATTTTCAGAGTAGAAAAAGTATGTCTCGAGTACTAATTAAAATCTTTTACCGTGATAATTTAATTATGCCAAGAAGAAATTACAACCACATATACAATTTACATTACATCACAATAACTAAATTTACTTAAAAAAAAAGAGTCAATATTTTAAGAGCTAATCTTTATTCGTAGAGTTATTTTTAGCCAATATTAACTGAAAACCAAATTCAAATAACATTTTGACAAATAAAAATATTATTTATACATCAAACATGTTTATAAAACCAATTATGCCGCTCGTTTTTGAGTACGGAGATTTACTCTCGCTAACTATTCCTACCATTAAAATAGGAAATAGCTGTCGTCGCAATTTTTTTTCAAATAGCATTAAATACATTTGTTTATCTTTCACCCTAACGCTTTTTAAGTAATGGATTCGTAAATACGATTTAACGTTGTTTTGATCATTTACTTCTTAGGTAAATATAGATTCATTATTTCTTTTTAAAAGAATAAAAAATGAAAATTTCCCAAATGATTAGAGAACCAAAATGATAAATAAATAAATAAAGACGAGAAATAAGATTTAACCTAATCGAATTTAAACATAGGAGTAAGGAAAATTAAGCTCTTATGAAAGCATTTTAAAAAAAATATAACTATGAATTTCTTTTTTTGCTTTTAGGATAGTAATAAAATTATTTATCAAAATTTTTAAAGCAACATTTATTTTAAGTTTTTCATTAAAATTTAGTTTTTTTTTTTTAAAATTTAAACAAGTTTAAATCGAAGACTAAATGAAGGTTTTTTTTTTGTTTCAATTTGACGTATATTAAATCTAATTGTTATCTTACATTTATTGTTTTGCGTCATATAATTACAATTTTTTTATTTAGGATTTTAAAATTATTTAGTAAAAGAAGGTTGTTACGAAATAACAATTTCGAAGAAAACTTTTTAAAATTTTATAATTCTTATGGTGAGGAAAATATGTTGACGATACGTTTGTCTTAGTAGACAGTGACACTGATTTTCTGTTCTGACTTTCTGTTGTTAACTCGGTTGATCTCAACATTCTATATTTTTTAGACACGGAAATTAATGTAACCTTTTTTTAGATATTCTTGCAACTACATACCTAATAATTTTTCCAATTCAGTTTATCGTAAACATTTTGCAGTCTCTGTGTCCCCTCGTATTAATACTAATCACCCTAATTGTCAGAAAATGTTTGCATTTCATACTTTCGTTTTACTACACCTTTGCTACACCTCTTTTAAACTCCGAACTTAACTTCCTCAGCTCGCTTGCTGCTAACCGTGGATTTAACCCTTCCATAGTTGATTCAGCTCTTGCTAAACTTACAAGATCCAAACACCCTTCATCTTCTAATTCTTACAGCGAACTTATTACTTTACCATTTTTTTTCTCTCGTGTTGTCATAAAATTGCTAGCATCTTCTCCCGTTTTGGTTTTAAAATCATTTTTAGGTCTGCAAATAAAATTAAACTTAAGTCTCTTAAAGATCCAATTAGTTTTCGCAATCGCTGGAGCATTAACCATATTCTTTGTCAGTGCAATCTTGACTGCATCGAATAAACTAGACGAGCTTTAAAACTTAAGCAAAGGTAAAAAAAAAAGATAGATATGTCTGTTATCATTGTACATTGTTGGAATCTTCGACACTAATTGCAATTTGACAATGCCAAAATTATTTCCACCTTAGTCACATCATCTCATCTTGTTTCAATCCTATGAATGCTGATTCTCTTGTTAATGACATTAATTCCTCCCCACCTCTCAATAGCAAGTGGAAATCCATTTTACCCTGATTTGCCCCTCTATACCACTGTAGTTTTTCTTGTTCTTTCACTTTACCCCCCTTTTTTTACATTGGTAACTTCAGGTTTTATATTTAAACTTACTTTTGTTTCTTCTCATTCACCTCTAGTCGGTTCTAAAAATGAGTGCCTATTTTTGAGCACTAGAAACATGTCGACTGTTCTTTCCAATGTGCGTATTTTGAGGTCGAAGCTTTCGATCAAGAATTAATTTTTAGAAGTTTTGAACCGTTTTTGAGTTAGGAACGAAGTTCTTAATTAAGTATTATTTTACCGTTTTAGTTTCTTGATATTATTTACTTAATGAATACACTAGGTCTGAAATTTTACGCAAAAAAATACTTATAAATTACTCTCACAATAGACTTCATTCATCTGTATTTTTTTGTACTTTAATTGAATTTACAGTGCTTTACTTGTTGTTCTTCATTTTAACTACCTGTTACTACTTCACCCTCACTATTTTGGTTCTACCAGCACTATTCAAGCTGGCTTGATCCTTTCAATGCCCTATTGGCAAGTGTATGCACCTGTGATTTTGTCTCAGTTTTTACCTATCAATTTTAGCACTATATTCATTTATGTTATTTCAGATTTTCACCTTTTGGTGGTTTTATGAGTTGTATTTACGGCTGTTTTTGGTGCAATTGTTGGATTTTTTTGTCTTGTATTGAGGAGTCCACCAGCTCTGGCTCACAGCTCACTCAGTTTTTACTGGCTGTCTCAGGGTTAATAATTTTTGTATTTTATTTATATAATGGTTAGTAATTTTTGTATTTTATCTATATATAATTTTTGTATTTTATTTATATAAGGGTCTGTTGACCTATTTTAATGATTCATTGTATTTGGCGTATGGACCTATTGGCCTAGGCCGCTGTATAATTTCAAATAAACTTCATTAACCACCTAAAATTCCTAACCCTTTTTGCTTCACGAGTCATAAAAATTTAAATTAGTTTTCTTCTTTTTATTCTCCTTAAAACGCACATTTTATTAAAAAAATATTATTTATTAGATTCTTAATATTATTTTAATAATTTTATCACTTTTTATTTTTAATTTAATAAAATTGAGAGCTTATTCTTATACGTTATTCATTTTGCAACTTAGGTTTAACAATGAAATGTAAACTATTATAATTCATTGAAGTTAAAAAGTTAAATGTGATTACCTTCTTTTTCCTCTCTTCCTACCTCCTCGAAACATTCACAAAACACCCGTATCTCGTAATCATAGCAGAATTCTTGTTCCCCGTTGCATATGAAACCGTTTTCTATGTTACATGTCACATCTTGGCCGGATAGTTCAGCTGGTTGTTGCGATTGAGCTACTCTGCAATGGATGTCCTGGACTTTGTCCAGTGAACAAGGGATCCTTCCGTCTTTTATAAAGGATCGAAGATCTTCAACATCATGACCATTCTAATTAAATTTGAGAAAAAAAAGACGGTTTTTACTTTTATTAGTTTCTTATCACATTTTTTTGGTAAAAATAATTTGCAATTATTACAAAGATATTTCATAAAAAGTAATAATACAGTAGGTAAATTTTAAATGCGAAAATCACCAAATTTCTATTAAAAATGCGTGTGCAATGACTCAAAAATTTCCCTGTTTGTTTTTTATTTTAGTCTTATTATTTTTTATTTTTGTCCTTATCCTTTCACTGGTATTCTATTGTTCACGCACTTGCCACTCTCTAAAAGCCTTTTCAACAAGGCTAAATTAAACAATATCAAACAGATTCACTAATGCAGATTTCGATACAAGCAATTTTAGTTACCGTAACAACGTTTTTTTTTCTCTTTTACATTCAGTAATCAAACAAAATACAGAACAACAGCGAAGAGTATATTTATGAATGCAGAGACGCAGCCAAAATGTATTACTCTCATATCAGAATGCGAGGAAGAGCAAAACATACGCGAATAAACACAAGTCCACATCTTGGTATAAAGGAGCCTCCACTGGAACAAGAAAGCGGGGAAGACCACGGTTGAGATGGGCTGATTCGGTGGAGACTGATTTTCTTGCAATTAATGAAAATAATTGGAGATCAAAGATAAATCGGATGTCGTTATGGAGATATCTTCAGAGGAAGGCATTGACCCTCATTGTGCTATCTGGCCAACTATGATGGTGAAAGAAACAAAGAAGAGAGTAGACTTAAATTTCTGTATTGTGTATCTCAAAACTGATTCCAATTATATTAAAATTAAATTAGTTAAGTAAGCTTTAGTAAAAATTCATAACTTGTAATTAGACGTAATAAATGTACGCAAACTTGCTTTAATGAATTTTATTGTATATTTATACTCGTAATGCTGTAAAAAAACTGAGAAAATTCATTGCTAGCACAATACAGACATTCCACAGCTTATTGGAACCGATATCATTAAGTACTAATGCAATCACGTTAGACGACGGACACTTTGTATAATGATTTTTAATATCATTTATTTTTATTTGAATTACAGAGACAAAATATTGAGAGTATTGGAGATTCTGATTCATGCGAAATTTGGTTTACGGTCATTCCATGTAGCTAAGATATGCGAACTATCCGTTTTACACTGTTTTAAAAGATTTCAACTTAGAAATGCGAACGGTATAAGTATAAAAAAATAATGCATATACTTACATTGTCATTGGGATTGTTTGAGTTGATCCATTCTGTCCACCCTAATTTGCATTCAATGAATTCAAAATCAGTGCTCAATCTTGGTACGGTTGGCACTGTAACCACCTGGCATGGTACTCCAATGCAATTTATTTCTCTCTGCTGACAGTAACTGGAAAAATGAAACAAAATTACTCAAAGTGAACGTAAGTATGATTTGGAAGAAAAAGAAAACATCCGCAATACAATGTCTTGAAAACAAAGTAATGCAACTATTTAACAAGTTCATTTCTCAGGGCTTCAAAGCAGTACTATTTATGTACATACATTGCTCCGAGTCGTCGATGGACAACTCTAGAAAGTAAATAAATAATAATTATTCAAAAGTTGATATTAAAAGAAGAATAACTATAGATTTCAGCATATTACTTGATGTTATGTCTCACAATGACTAGTAGGCAATTAGATATCGGCAGCAGACCTCATCCTAGATAAATCATGACATTTTTCTATTTAGAAGCCAATCAGGTTCGACATACACGCGTTGCGTCACTTACAGGTATCCAATTAATCACTTCGCTTAATCTCGAATCACAAATGTCCAATTCTTTTGTTGGCAACCTATGGTCAAGTTTCTTCCTTTCCAAAAACTCAAATGGTCTCCATAATGGAGAATCAGTCTTAGTATCTACCTTTTCGAATTTGAGAAAACCTGCTCGTAGCTACAATATCTTCTACAATGCTTAAATTCACTCAAGAGTTCTAAAAATGTCGTCTGCTTTTTCATTTTGAAATACAGATTTTTTTACTGCTTTTTGTTATTGCTTAAATTAGCCTATGTGTTTCATAACTGTTTCAACCTTTAACTCGAATTAAAAGGGATGTCTAAGCTAATGTCACTTCACTTATCTGTCCACTGGCAATCCATCAATGATCAATCAGTTAGATAGCAGCTAAAAAGAAAACTTTTCTATTGGGATGAGAATACGTATCGTCCAAAAAGAATAGTGCGAACAGCTAGCTGATAATTGACAACCACAGAATTACGACAGCTGATTGATTTACTTAAAGATGTAGCTCAGCCTCTTGCTTGGATATCTCTATGCTTATATTTTATCTCTATGCTATATATCTATGCTATAAGCTATATATCTCTATGCTTATATTTTATATTTTAATATTATCTTGCTAAAGTAACCGAGTGAATGAATGGACTATATATTATATATATATTATTAACATTTCAAAAATTAAATGCCTTGAAAAATTAAAAATTTCGTTTTAAATATTTGAAAAATTGTTAAAATATTTAAAAAAAAATTTATGATTTGTCGAAGTTTTTCTAGATAAAAACAATTAAAAAATTCCCAATTTCAGCACATTTTATTGAATACAAAAAACGCAGTGATGGAAAAAACTTTCCAAACCTTCACAAACAAATCAGAATATTATTTCAATTTTGTTTTAATTTAATCATTCTTCAAATTAAAATCTTGCAACATTTTAAATCAGCTTAGAATAGAAGATGCTGGCTAAAGATTGGTAACAATTCTTACAATTATTAAAAATTGCTTCAAATAATGGCGTAGTATTTGCCAAAAAGGGCTATTTTTTTACAACGAATGCATCATGCATCTTAAAAATACCTTAAAAACACTATTTTAAACGCCTTAATTAACTCTTCATGTGTTTTAGTTTAACGGGCTTATAACTCAATACTTAGTGGACTTATAATTGGGAAAAAATTCTACCAGGAGACATTCATTGGATTTTGAAATTTTTGTTTTAGGAAGTATATTAAGTTCTTAAAAAAATGACTAAAGTAATTGTCTCATAGTTCATTCACAGAGTTGCCAACTTTCTCCGGGCCACGAATAAATTTTTTCGAGTGGTAGACTTTTTATGAATGATTCTTGGTTTAGTAAATTCGATTTATCGGATTTTTACTCACCACTATCTAAATAATTCGAAGGCTAATGTGATGCGCCACTTTCTTTCAGTTAAGCCATGTTGAGCCCTTTCATAAGTTGGCAAAATTAGTTGAAAATCTGTAAATTTCATTTAGTAGTTCTTTACCGTTTCTTAATATATTTTCATATATCCGGAGCAGTCGGCATCTCTGTATTCAGTGCAAGAACTTGCAAAAATTAAAAAATAATCTATATAGATATTTCTCTTACACGGCGACAAAAAAAGCCTCATTGCAACTCCCCGAATGGCAACGCTAGAAAATCGACCAAAGATTGCCGCTAAAAATGTCACATGCCAAATCTAGCTGAGATGGCTAAACATATAGCGCTTTTAAAAACGGAAACTGAAATAACCAGAGAGAGCATAAGCTAGGCAGAAGTGAGTAGTCTTTGTCGACAGATCTCTATTTTAGTATTTTGTCGAAAAAGAGTTTTTTTTTTCAGGAATTTATATATTGCGAATTTACTTGACGATTTTTGATTTATATCGCGAATTTATTTGCCGATTTTTGATTTATATAACGAATTTACTTGTTTTACTAGAATTTATTTGTTTATGCAGGTTTTTACATTGCAATTAATTTATTTCAGTTTTTAATAGACTTAATTGTAGCCAAAATTTAAACCTTTTTAAAGAGATATCAGTTTTAGAAATTTTATCGTAAGATTTTATACTATAGCACATTTCTAATAGGTTTAACGAATTACATGTCATTTATTTGAATTCAAATTTATTTTAATGACTTAGTATTTACTAAAAAGATGTANTTTTAAATATTATCTTGCCAAAGTAACCGACTGAATGAATGAACTCAAAAACGAATATATTATTAATATTTTAAAAATTGAATGCCTTGAAAAATTAAAAATTTAGTTTTAAATATTTGAAAAATTATTAAAATATTTAAAAAAAATTACTGATCTGTCGAAGTTTTGCTAGATAAAAAATATTTAAAAATTCCCAATTTCAGCATATTTTATTGAATACAAAAAGCGCAGTGATAGAAATTTCTTTCCAAACCTTTAAAAACAAATCAGAATATCATTTCAATTTTGTTTTAATTTTATCATTCTTCAAATTAAAATCTTGCAACATTTTAAATCAGCATAGAATAGAAGATGCTGGCTAAAGATAGGTAGCAATTCTTACAATTATTAAAAATTGCTTCAAATAATGGCGTAGTATTTGCCAAAAAGTGTTATATTTTACAACGAATGCATCATGCATCTTAAAAATACCTTAAAAACACTATTTTAAACGTCTTAATTAACTCTTCATGTGTTTTAGCTTAACGGGCTTATAACTCAATACTTAGCGGGCTTATAATTGGAAAAAAATTCCACCAGGAGACATTTATTGGATTTTGAAATTTTTATTTTAGGAAGTATGTTAAGTTCTTAAGCAAAAAAATGACTAAAGCAACTGTCTTATAGGTCATTCACAGAGTTGCCAACTTGCTCCGGGCAACGAATAAATGTTTTCGAGTGGTAGACTTTTAATGAAGGATTCTTGGTTTAGTAAATTCGATTTATTGGATTTTTACTGACCACTATCTAAATAATTCAAAGACTAATGTGATGCGCCACTTACTTTCAGCTAAGCCATGTTGAGCCCTTTCAAAAGTTGGCAAAATTAATTGAAAATCTGTCAATTTTATTTTGTAGTTCTTTACCGTTTCTTAATATATTTTGTCGATTCCGGAGCATTCGGTATCTCTGTACTCAGGGCAAGAACATGCAAAAATTAAAAAATAATAGTTTAAAAAACTGTCTAAGTTATTTCTATGATTTTGAATTGCAAGCTGAATAATTCAGCAAATAATTCAGCTTGCTAGTATATCGTAATTTTTTAAGAATATCGAAATGCCGAAGCATTGATTTTAACGCAACGAATCGAAAAAAATATTTTAAAAACCTAAAAAAATAAATTAATTAAATTGGTTCAATCCCTAGAAGAAATAATTTTGTCAAGAAATATTTTGTTACCCGGAGACCTGTGAAGGTTCCTAAATTTCAATTTTTGACATTCTGACAAGTTCTTAAACGAACAACAGAAGACTATTGCTACATCTTAAGTTCCAGTTTCAAATAAATTAAAATGGAAATTGCATAGAAAATAAAATTTGTAAATTTTGACTTCTGCCATCTAACAATTTCCTACACTAAATAACGAATTATAAAATTTTCTCAGATATTGCTCTGTCCGGAAATTTTGCCAGAAATATTATTTTAAAACATTTCAAAAGTTATTCCGTTTAAAAATATAAAAGGTACTGCAACTTACCATGACTGGCAGGCATCCCCTTTATTTTCTATTCTTTCTCCTTCTCTGTAAGACACGCCATCGATGACTATGCAAGGTTTCTCGTCACACGTCTCTATGGGGACGCATGTGTTATTGATGGCACTTTTGTGAACTTGACCTGGTTTGCAAGGTTTGGGTTCGCATCCGTCCACGCAAGATTCTCTGGAACATGACTGGGATTCTGCTGGTTCTAGGTAGTTCTCACAATTTGGTGGAGGACATAAAGAAATACAGGGTGAGTAACGGTCACAGGCTTCGCACTGAACAGCTGTAAGGATAAATAAAGTAAATATATTCAAATGAGGATAGGGTATACTTAGTGCTGAAAAGGAATAAAGCAAAACAACGAGAATACAGCGGAAATAAAGGTACTAAAATAGACATGGTATAACTACGTTGTTTCTACCAAACTCAAAATTCTTGGTGGTTTCCTCAAAACATTTTGATGGTTTATGTTGGTTTCAGTGCGATCCATGATGGTTCAACATCATTTGATGGTCACCATCATCCAATATTTTCCATTATGCCTTCATGGTTTTGATATACAAACAAACTTGCATCATTCCATGATGGAAAATGCTACTTTAATAATATGTTGGTTAACCATGAAGAGAAGTTTGATTCTCATAGACCAACAAACCATGATGATCCATGATGGTACAACAATCCATTTCTATGATAGTTTAATAATAATTATTGTTGGTCAGCAGGAATACACAATAAAAGCAATTTTTTTTCATGTTGGCCCTTCAAACATCAGTCCGAATTCCTACATTGGGGTGATGGTGGTTCTTGGTTGTTCCAACATTTGATTTCTAAGAAACTACTATGGTTCAACATGAACAAACCATCAAAGAAGTTGCTATTCTTATGTTGGATCATCATAAATCAAGTCGACTTCCTACATTGGGGTGATTTTTACTTAGTGGAATACCATAAAATATATAACGGCTCATGATGGAATTATAAATTGTTACCATCAGCAGTATGCTGGTCGATCAATGGAAAACCAAAACAATTTTTGACTTGGGTGAAAACAAGAACTTTACTCTGTGTCTAATCGCAAAATGGCAGTAGAAAAGTAAGGAGACAAACGCGTGCAAAATTATTGAGCCAATTGAATATTGCAATTATATCAAGTTAATGTGTTATTTATTTCATGATGGAGTTAATATCTAATTCAAATCTTTTCCCCACAATTATTAACTTCTTTAAAATTTTCTTTAACTTCTTAGATTCCTTTGAATTTTCAAAATCTGATTGTTTTATCATCTCATAAAAAATAATTCAAACAACATTAAATAGAGCTACACATACACTATAGATACTGCCGTTAGAAGCTGAAGTTTAATAAAAAAAAAGTAATTTTGACTTTTTATTTTTTTTAAATATTTTTAATATTTTTTCAATTATAATCAAATATTTTTTTATTTATATAGTTCTTTTTAACTCTCTAAAAGTAACTTTTTTTAAAATAAATGCATCAACTTGTTTATTTTTGACATGTTTTCATCTTTCTTATTAGAAGCATCAAATGATAAAATCAGTGATGGAAGAAAGAAATAACACTTTCCAAAAATTAAAAATTTTAACTGTTTTAATCTAAAAAAAGTTTAAATAATGCATGTTTTGAGATTTCATAGTTTATAATTAAACTGATATTATTAATTTCAATTTTATTACGCATTTATGTATTTTTTAGAACAAGATAAATTTACGTTTCTTACAAATTCAAGCGCAGATATGAATAGATTAAAAGCTGAAATTCAGCAAATTATCAATTGAATTTGCAATAAAATTTTAAACTGTACTAGTGTATTGCTAAATAGTAGGTTATAACATTACGAACGTTTCGGTACTTACGACACAATTCTTGAGATCTCCACTTTATGATTACGCCTTTACGAGCACATTTTAAAGCATAAGCTCCAACAACTGCGCACAGGCACTCACAGTCACCACCGGAATTGCAGGCACATGCATCCAACACGCACCTTAAAAAATAATAATCGAAATATTATTATAAAAATTTTTATTTTACATTTCTGAATTCTCGGGTCTAAGCTTTTTACGTCTGACTGCCCACAATTATGTTTACCAAAGGGAAAAAAATCACCGATTAAAAGGATTAGTGATTTAGAAGGATCAGTGAAAAAAAATCACTAATTATTCTGAACTACGATAGAGTTTTAATTTTTTTTTTGCAGAAGAGTTGAGTTTGCAAATTAAGAAACTAATTGGCTTATTATTGGACACCATTAAGTGGTCTCACTAAACCGAAACAAATGCATCTTAGTATGAGTGCTAGTAGTAATCTCTTGTAATCTCTTATAGTATTAATTTTAATTTACTCAGTATTAATCTCACCAATGGATAGCAAGCTATTTAAAGTGATTACTTTTTTTTTCTTATTGTTAGATGTAAATTTAATGAATTATGTAAATTTAAGTGGATTTTCAGTTCTGGAAATTTCAAAAAAATCAATTTTTTATTGTAGATATATAATAGTATTTCTATATTTAATACTATGGAGTACATGTGGGTGAAACCGTTTTTCCGAAAACTCTTGACGTGATCAAACGTGATCAGATCAGACCTTTTGCTTCGTAGAAGCCCTACATATAAAAACTAGTCAGGCGATAATTTACTGAGTAGAAGCGAACAGTATGAACAGTAATGAATAGTTAAATTCGCTTATTTGGACGTTTTCTCCAAAACACATCTATTCCGTTTCAGATGTGGTAGAAATTACCAATTATTTGTGCACGGTGATTTTTAATGACGGTATCATGGGGATTAGCAGCATGATGAATGTCATGGTTATGCGAATTGGCAACGCGACGTATAAGTGTTGCAAAAGGAGTAACGCAGATCGCTTTGTACTAACACCTTCTAGAAAAAAGAAGGCCTCAGCACAGATCAATTTAGTAGTTCGACGTAACGAATATAAACTGCGCAGTGGACGAAAAATAAGAAAGATATCACTACGTTCGGGCTACTAAGATGAGCAGTGGTTGAAATACGAAATATGTCATTACGTTTGGACTACTGAATGATGAAATTTCATGTTCATGGAGCTGAGGGCCTTCTCTTTTCAAGGAGGTATTGTTCGTACGTTCGGGGCACCGTATTCCAATCGACAGCAAAGAAGTCAAATCTGCGTACCGGGAGGAAGCAGTACATACCAACGAAATGTATGAATTCGAGGAAATCGTATTGTCATGGTTTAGGCTTCACCGATTGAGGGTAAGTTCCAAAAAAACGGAAAATGAAAGTTGTGAAAACTTTAAACGAGATTTACCAGAAGTTATGTCTTCTTCGTTGGACATTTGGATTACAGAAAAATTACGTGTCCGATTTTGATGTGGCATTGGAAATTTGTAACGGATTGCTGTGAATATGGTTGGAACTAGCAAAAATAGAACATTTGACGAAATTCAGTTTTTTTGATGTGCGTTTAAATGCCAAAAAATAAATTTTTGTGATCTTTTTTTCTTTCAAATAACCACCATTTAGTGGGAAAAAGAAACTTTTTTTCAAATTTTGTTTTTTTCTAATTATAGCTACAATCATACATACTCGTTAAATTTTGGTCTTGTCTGTTTCAGATTAAGCAGTGTGGAGATGCAGCTTCATCCGTCTATTAGTTCTCGGCATGCACTGCCATCTTGGCTATCAATTTTATAAGTTAATTCAAAATTTATTTGAGCAGCAAAAAATTAAATATGTAGCTGAAAGATGACGAAATAAAGTCACCAAATCATTATGTATATTATCCTTTCATTTCACTGATAAAAAATTTAAAAAATGATGCTTGATTGAACATCTATGCTGGAAAACCACTTTAAACGTTTTTGTTAAGAATTTCTTGCTAAGGTCACAGTGTTCTTTTCTGCTAGTATCTCATCATTAAAAATAAATCATCGGAAAAAACAAAATATGTGTTTTTTTAATCTTAAACAATATTTCCATTAAATGAGTAATCCCAAGAAACTAAAGCAGAAACATATGCTTGATATTATAAAAGCTTCCTTTTCCTCATAAACTTATGAAGGTGGTACATTTTGACATGTTTTGAACACTCTGAAACATTAAACTCTCCATTTTTAAAACTTGATAAATATGAATGAAAAGATCAAAAGAGATGAAAGCATCCAACTGAACATAAAAAAAATATATAAATAAACGTGAAGAAGCAAAACTAAAAAAACTGAAGTGATCGAAGGAGGGGAATCTGGGAAGAATGCCTTTTCACAGAATGCATTAATGGAAAAGTGGTGAAGAACTCATGTCATTAACTAGAGAATCGGCATTCATATTAAGGAAACAAGGAAACTTAAGTTTCCAGGTCATCAAGAGAAGCTGATGTCACATTGGAAATAAGATTGTCTTTAATGATCCAGACTCACACCTAGCGAGTTTTGAGAATGAATTCCTAATTTTCATCGCTCGAAATATGTCGGCTTACACCATTTTCATGAGTTTGTAATTCATTATTATTTTATACTGGCAATTTTGGCGTACAATGGCGTTTTTCTACTATTTTTACTCATAACTAACTCTTAAAACAACAATGAATACAATTGATCATCTTAAAGTGTAAAAAATGCTGCAAAATATTTACCTCCTATAGTAATCTTCCACTTCTACTTGATAATGGCATGATCTGAAAAGATCCGACTTTAAGACACCACATTTTTCCTTGGACCAGCTGCGACGCTCTGGGTTAGCTTGACATGCATCACTTGGCTGTTTGGCTGCTTTACAGAATTTGTGCACTCGCCAACTATCGGCAAAGTCTTTTGAAAGAACGAGTGGCAATCCACCTGATGGGGATCGGAAATCATCAGATGCATCAGAGTTGAAGTCCCCACAGAGGCCTTGCAACTAGAATACATAACCATATATTACAAAGCGTTGTTAGGCAAGAGATGCAGATTTCTATGGGAATAGAAAGTTTGCTCGTCTGTGTGTATATCCCAATACTCCAGGTTACATTACTTGTGATAGGATCTGAAAGTTTGTACTCTAGGTGTCGAAATTACAAAACAACAAGCCTGCAGCGTTAATCCCTTCAATTACAAACCTCGCCTCACTAGGGTGAGTGAATTGTTGCCTTTCTTTTGCAGCTATATGAAGTTATAAAATGCACTGTATTCCACCATTTTTTTTAAGTGCAAAGGCCATTGCCCGGTTCTGATCTAAGTTCTGCGAAATTAGTAGCCAATTTTGTTGGTAAATATAGTTGAAAACTACTTGAAAGGATGAGAATCATCCGTTAATGATTTGGTGAACGTAGTTTATTGATTTGGGGAGCTTATCATGTTATCAGCTAAATTATTAAACTGCTATAAAAGAACGTATACTGAATCTATTAGAATGTAATTTTCGGCAATAATTATTCGAAAACATAAAATTAAGATAATTCAGACAAATAAAAAAACTTGAAGGCACACGAAGAAGTAGTACATAGCAGAAAAGCGCCTCTAGATACGTACGATGATCTATGTGGTTACGGGTTACAGTTAAATTTTCCCTCGTTTTGATATGCCTTTGTTCGCTGCATACTTTTGATCGCTACATTCTTTTCTGCTCCCCTCCGCAATACCGAAATAAAAAATCTGGAAACATTCCAGAACTAGAGCTTAAGAATAATTAAAAAATTTTTCTGGCCTAACACTATTTCATATAAAGATCTACTAATAAAGGAAAAAATTATTCCCCAATCACGAGGAAATT
This sequence comes from Parasteatoda tepidariorum, assembly GCF_043381705.1. NCBI lineage: Eukaryota > Metazoa > Arthropoda > Arachnida > Araneae > Theridiidae > Parasteatoda > Parasteatoda tepidariorum. The sequence continues at coordinate 16,751,676 of NC_092211.1, forward strand.
TTGAAAAGAAGATGGAGGTTGACAGGACATATCGTTCGTCTAAAACGGGTCAGTCCTGCTAGCATCGCACACCTTGGCATTAGATAGAAAACGCAATAGAAGGAGTCACTTACAAAAGTGACCAGAGAAGAAGAAGTCAAATATCACTGTAAATTTCGAAGAGTTCAGAATATAAATATTATGCAAGATTTTAAATTATTCACAGACACATTAAATAAAACGGAATTATTGTTTGTTAAATTAATATAGTTAAACGTGTTATTATATCTTATTTTAAGTTTGAAACTTACTTTGTTTTTCCAAATAGGTTGAGCGGTGATATAAACTCTTGTATTTCTGTCCCATTGAACTGATATCCCGATGTCTGTATCCACAAGAACAAACATTCCAAAGGAAGTAACAGAAAGTTTTGAATTTTCGGGAACTATAGGCAGTGGATGTGTTCTTGTTAAGGACACAGAATTATCCCCTGTAAGATAATGTATTTAGAATTCAAATAGAAAGATGGGATTTTTTTCTGTAACAACACAAAACGAAATGCGTAATTTTGGTTATTTCTTTAAAAACACTAAAAATAATTAATGCGATCAATATTAAAAGGGGGTATGTTACAAATCTGCACTTTCGAGAAAAATCGCAAAATTTTTTTTTTCAATTTTGGAAAAATTGTTTTAATTGCTCCCAAATTTCTGGATTCTCTTCTTCAGGGAGACTGGAAAATTACTTCGTATTTGATAATCGGTGATAGATATTCAAAAACAAACAATAAAACTTATTTTCGTAAAAGTGTTACACCCCCTCCCCTTTTAACATTGAGCTCTTCAATTTTTACATAAAAAGATATTGGAATATTTACCTGCTACTTAATAAATAAAACAAAAAACACGAAACCCATCCTTGGTTACTAACAAAGCAAACGCACTTCAGTAATGCAGCAAGAACGCACTTTAATACAAAACTCCCCTAGTTACGCTTTTAGCTCAATTTACGCTTTTGTTTTCAATTTTTGCACTCTGGCAATCTTGTTACGAAAATATTTTAAATCATTCTTAAAAATTTCACGTTGATGTAAGTTCATTTGAATCCGCTACTCGCTTTCAGCTTACATTTCATGTTTTATTCTGTTTTCTCTTTATATTTTATTTTCTATTTTTACGTGATATTTTTATTTATATTTACTATTTTATTTGTTGTAATATTTTGTAAAATTTTTTGTGTGCTTCCCACACTATCGTATTGATATGTTACGGTGAATAATCGAAATAGGTGGTTGTTGACTTTCACCGGTGAATTTGGAGAAACACCAAAAACGTAGGTGTATGACAACAATCACATAGTCGCTTTGGTGAATGTCCGAAATATTTTTTATATCCAATTTTATATTAATTTATTCGTTAATATTATTATATTTATTTGATATATTTATATTTATTGTATATTTTAATACTTACTGACAAATAGATTAGACATCAGTGTAGGGTATACCGAGCCAGTTAAGGTTAAGTGCCACTGCCAGGTATACCCTACACTGATGTTTTTTTAAGGTCAAGTGCCATTGCCCGGTATATATTTGCCCGATACTTGGTGTATACCGGGCAGTGGCACTTAACCTTAAAAAAACATCAGTGTAGGTTATACCGAGCAAATATAAATGTATGGCCCGATACTCCAAACACTGATGTTTCTTCTGATCTATCGTCAGTAAGTATTAAAATATAGAATAAATGTAATTATATCCATATCAAATGAAATGTAGCTAATATTTCGGACATTCACCTAAGCGACTATGTGATTGTTGACATTCACCGGTGAGTGTCGGACATTCACCAGATTTTGGTCATTCACCGTTACAGATATATTTTGCTTTGGCTATATTGATACAATATTAGAAAGCACTCTTTTTTGCGGATATAATCGTGTGAGCTGATAAAAAATTACATCTTTTATTTTCTGGATTTTTAAAAAATTCCCCCCTCTGGTTTTTTGTTATTTTTCTTTTTCCCCCTATTCTCATTATTCTGTAATTTTTCCCTTGACAAGAAACTATTAGCTAAAATGACAAATATCATTTATAATTTTATTAAGATATCAAATTACATCAAATTGAGAAATGAAGAAAGAAGTATTTTACTTGATAATAAAACTCAAGACACTTTAAAAGAAATGCAAACATTTTTATTCGGAAGCAAATAGAAAAGATATTGGTTTTGTTGAAGTGTCTACATCTTTTTTTTTCTTTTTAAATTACTCATCTAACGATTCTTGAGTTACTAAAGTCCGCACTTTAGAATACGAATGAGTATTGATTTTTCCTTAAGGATGACTACTAGACATTCGATCATGCCTACTTTAAGAATAAAAGCAGTTTTCTATCTTCAGATATCTTTTTTCATTCGATTTTACAGCAAGAAATTTTCAGTTTAGAAGAAAAACGAGTTATAGTTCATCTTCTTAAGTTAGAATGAGACATTATAATTAAAGTTATTTAAGAATAACACATTTCTTAGATAAAACGATATCTGATAAATGTAAATTTATTACTTTTGCGACAAAATTAGATATGGTCTAACAAAACAAAATTACCATATTATTTAAAAAAAATATTTTTATCAGCATTCTCCATATAATATTTAAATTAACAAAAAAAATATATCAGAGCAAAGAAGTATAATATCAACCAAAACGAGTCGTCTAATGATAATCTATTGCTTTTGCCCGGTTGTGTTATACTGTTACTCATCATAAAATACACCATATTTAACGATTTGTATTTCCTGATTTACTTCGATATTGATAATAGTTTATGAAAGTGAGATACAGTCTTAAATCTCATTCAAATGCAAAAAAATAATGAAATATAAAAAGAATGAAATATAATTATCTGCTTTACTTATTTTATTACAGTTTACGAACGGGTGACCCAATTCTGAAATTATCAATGTTCATCTACGTAGTCTAGTAATTTTGTACCAACAAGGGAACTCCTGGATCAAGTATTGGAAAAAACTAGCCTTTGTGGAGGATTTTTTGATGGAAGTAGTGCTCATTTGCGCTTAGACGGAGAGGAAAACCACAAAAACCTTACGTTATCGTACCTAATGTTAACCTAATTTATGATACGTTGCTATTATTATTTAGGTATTTATTCTATGACAGCCAACCCAATTTTGAGTTTAAGACCATCAATGCTTCACTGCATAGCCTTGTAATTTTCTGCCAAGCATCCGGAGATATTAGCCTTCGTAGTAAACTTTTTTGAAGAAACCAACCAGCATGTGTGTTACATGGAGTGGGAAGCCACGAAAAAATCTCCCGTGGTTAGCTCGACTACAAAGGGACTATAATCCAAGAACTGTCAACCACTGGGGATATTTTATATCAGCACTGCTGTCGGTTGCGAGCAGTGGACACATTTTGCATAGATCATACAGCACTGGGATTCGAACCTGGTCACTTCATTGAACGGCAAACGTTCAATCCCCGGAGCCACGACGGCTCACATAAAAATATATTTTATTTTATAACCGTCGTTGAACAGTCGTTCCAATTTTGGGTTTACGACTATTAATGTTCAACTACATAGCCTTGTAATTTTGAACCCAATCCAGAAGACAAGGGTATTCCTGGATCAAGTACTGGGAGAAATTTGCCTTCGTTAAGGAATTTTTGATGGAACTAATCCGCATTTGCGTTGCATTGAAAGAAAAACCACGAAAACTTCCCACACTTAAGGCAAGGGAACTCTAACCCATGATCTAAGGGACTCTACCACTGAGAAAATTCTACGTCAGCACTGTGGTCGGTACAAGCCGGATGTGAAATTCGTGTCGACCAACCATCGCCGGGATTCGAACCCAGTTCACCTCATTGAAAGGCGAGCGCTATATCCTCTAAGTAATCACGAACATAAAAATATTAAATTAAGAAAATATACACATCTTCTTGATTTAGTTTTCTAAGAAGCTTCTGAATGTACAATATAATTTCCTTAAAGACCGCTCTTAATATAAACATTTAAAATCCCTATCAAAATTAAAAATTGAAAAGTACACTCATTGGGGAATTGCAAATTACATTTAAGAGAGAAAAAGCTAAAACTTTATCAAAATATGAAATCCGCACAGAAAAGCGGAATTCTTAAGCCGCAAGGCATGTTTGATTAAGGAAACAGGAATTGGGAGTTAGTCTTCTAGTATGCCTAAATTAACAACATTGTTTATAAAAACTTCAGAAAATGACTCATTATTTAGCTACCATGAGATATTGAAAAATATGTCGCATCAAATAACTTAGAAAAATAAATTAGTTTGAGTTTGACAAATAACGTACCCAAGGTTATAGTTAGCGTCTTCCCGCAACTTGCTGCTGAGTCAATATCACAAGGAACGTTCTGGTAAGCCACTGTAAAGAAATATTTGTCTGACACTCGTGCTTTAACTAGCACATAATCACAATGTCCATCAAAGTCATATAATTTCCCATCAAATGTCTCGAAGTGAGAATCGCCCCATGCACTGCATACTCCAGGACAAGGATTTGCATCGCATTTCCAAGAACCACCAGTACAGACACTGAAATAAATTAAATACAATGAAATGGCTTTATTTTATGACATTGCCGGCATTGAACGCGCGGCCCAATTTTGAGTTTACGACTGCCGATGTTCAACTCCGTAGCCTTGTAATTTTGAACCCAGGCACGTAACTTCTTGATAGAACAATGTGTCAAGCTAGTCTTCGTCGATAACTCTTCGATGAAACTAACTCGCTGCATGGAGAGAAAAACCCACAAAAACCTCCCACGGTTAGCAAGATGACAAAGGATTCTGACACATGATCCGTCAACCACTGAGGATATTTTATTTCAGAACTATGGTCGGTACGAGCCAGTAGATGAATTCGCATTAACCAACCACCGCTGGAATTCGAACACGAGTCATTGTACTAAGAAGAGAGGGCTTGAACGTTTCAGCATTCAAGCATAAAACTGACCATTGAAGGCGGCTCATAGCGAAATTAAAATTTAAAAAATTTTAAATTTAGGATTTAAAAAATTAGAAATTTTATTTTTCCTTTGTTATTTCCTGCATCAAGTGTTTCACTGAATGAACTATGTGTCAAAGTTGTGTACTTTTTTTGCTTATTTGGACAAAACCTCTTAAACCTCTTTGACAAAACCTCGTCTTGACTGATTTATATCTATAGGTATTTTTGTCTTTGTTTGTGAGATAACTGTAAGCATCTATATATATATTTCTCTTACACGGCGACAAAAAAGCCTCATTATAACTCCCCGAATGGCAACGCTAGAAAATCGACCAATGATTGCCGCTAAAAATGTCACATGCCAAATCTAGTTGAGGTGGCTCAACGTATAGCGCTTTTAAGAACCGAAACTGAAATAACCCTAAGCTAGGCAGAAGTGAGTAGTCTTTGTCGATAGATCTCTATTTTAGTATTTTGTCGAAAGCGCTTTTTTCCCCGAATTTATATATTACGAATTTATTTGACGATTTTTGATTTATATCACGAATTTATTTGTTTTATTATTGTTATTAGTTATTCATTGAAAAATGAGTCTCAGTCGTGCTGTTACGCTTTAAGATTTTATACTATAGCACATTTCTAATAGGTTTAACGAATTACATGTCATTTATTTGAATTCAAATTTATTTTAATGACTTAGTATTTACTAAAAAGATGAAACTTTTTTTAAAAAAAAAAGTTGTTATATGGATTTGAATGATTGTTTTGAATTCTTAGAATTTTGTGTATTTGCAATGGATAAAGTTAGTAGCGAGCGAAGCGAGCTTTTTTTGCGAAGCAAACCATATAAGATTGCGTAGCAATTTTCGGTGGTTGGTGAGCGTCAGCGAGCAGCTGGCGCAGCCCACGAGTCATTACTGTATTGCTAACTGAGTCACATGCATAAAGTCTTAAACTTGATTATACAATATTATGATTACACTTAAAAAAATTGTCCTTTTAAGATTACACTTTTTTTACATACGATACACGATAATATAGCTCACTGGTGAATCGATACTTTTTAAAATAATAATTTTACCAAATTTTTGGGACTTTAGTGATAAATGACAGAAATGAATGTTGGCGTATTTTGCTTCCTTTTTCATTGGAAATTTTTTCATTTCTTTGCTTTACATTTTGTATACATATAAGATACTGGAGCTTGAATATTCGTTAGAATTTCGTAAATATCATTTTAATATTAAAGTGTTTTTTTTTAAAAATATTAATTCGTACGAATATGTTTTAAAAATAAATGCAAAATTGTTTACCATTGGTTACAATCCATTGTAACTTGTTCGCCTTCTAAGTAACTTCGGCCTGCGTGGTGGCAGGGACAGTTTTGTGGTTTGACACACTTTCCGGTTGACATATCCATTATATATCCAAGTTCGCATCTACAATATTAGACATATTTTAATAAATACGATAATCTACTGTTTCGAAAGACGTTGGGTATATGTTTCTTCATTCATTAGTCGCTACATTTTTTTCACTACTTTAGGACCACAATAAGATATACAGGGTGAGTCTGAAGAAGATGGCAAAATTTTACTGTGTGAAGGAAAGCATCTACACGAGAAATATTTGTCATAGAATGTACGATGGTAACCCAAGTTGTGAGAATTTAAGAGGTAGTTACATATTACATATTACTACTGTTACATATTAAGAATTAACACGAGAATTGGAAAAATATGCTTTAGAAACCTTTTATTATAAAAACTCTTGACAGGCCAGTCTTGACATATGCTTCTGAAGCCCAAACAATGACAAAACTGAATCAAAATTGTATCGCAATATTTGACAGTAAGATTTTGCGGAGTATACTTGGTGGCGTAAATGGAAACAGTAACTGCAGAAGAAGATTTAACATTGAATGTACAAGATGTATAAGCAACCCGATATTATTGAATACATAAAAATAAGCAGAATGAAATGAATGGTCCACGTGATTCGAATAAGTGATGAAAATAAAACAAAAAAGAAATTGCTTTTTAGACCAACTGGAATAAAAAGCGCGGAAGGCAGCGGTTGAGATGGTCTGACTCGGTGGAGTCTGATTTTCCTTCCATTAATGAAAAGAATTGGAGATCAAAGATAAATCGGAAGTCGTTGTGGATAATTCTTCAGAGAAAGACATTGGCCCACATTGGGCTGTCTGGCCAACTATGATGATGACGAGTCTCTACATTTCCTTAACTACTTTAGGAAAATAATAAGATATAAAGGGTGAATCTGACCAAGACTGTAAAATTTTACTGGGTAAAGAAAAGCATATACACGAGCAATAGTTTGGATAAGTTTGAAGGTAGTTCACCTCTGCTACATTTAAAGAATTAACACGAGAATGGGAAAACTTTAGAAAACTTTTTATTCACAGGAATATGATTGATATACAAAGAAATTGCTCAAAAGAATAAGATATATTTTATGTACTGTGAGCCAAAAAAACAGCCCACCCTGAATAACTTTTGATCTTTTGAGGATGTTTACGTTATATGACAAAATTTTAATGGCTTGTGGGTGTAGCATCAAATATGCTAATTAAATGCCCAAAATATAGGGGTAGCTGCGATATAGGAGAACTGGTCACCATCATAGTTTGGTCAGGAGTGCGATTCAAAGTTTGGACCGCTTACTGTTAATTTTACTTTTTGCGTATTTCGTCATATCTCGAGAACTATTTAAGCGAATTTAAAAATTTTTGCACACAGTTATAAAATTCGTTTGTCCAACGATTTCAGAGGGATTATTATAAAAAATTAAATTATATATCATTTTTTATTATTTAATTTAATAATAGTCGAAACATTTTTGAATTGTAACTTCTATAAAGTTTTACGCCATTTTAAAGTAGGTAATTTTGCAATGCAAAATAATAAAAAAATGTGCGAGATCGGTTGCAGCTGAGAAATTGAATTTTAAAGAAGTCGTGTTTCTAAAATTAGATTTCTCAGAAAATATTCAATTGATTCAATTACTCAAAACATTTGTTAGTTTCCTCGCTTAAATATCTATTCGCGTTTGCCTTAATGTGCGTACTACACTGACTTTATTTTAACAAAGAATTTAAAAATAGATAGCAAGTTGGTGTTTCTGTAAAAGTTTTGTTAACTAAAAGATCTTTCGCGAATAAATCTCAAATTTTGATAGTCAAAATATTTTTAAATTTGCGCAACTATTGAATTACAAAAAACTCAAAAAAGGTTTTTCCTTAAAATTTTTTTATAGTAGTGATATTACCAAGTGTTTTCTTTGTTAAATACATTTAAAAAAAGAATATTAAATATTTTAAGAAAAATTAAGTCATTTTTTTAACAACGCTAATAAATCTGGTCGTCATCCTACAAATATTTACATTTGATCCATTTTATAAACTTTTTTTTTGTAATCTTTTTGTAAGTGAACAAGAAAAGGAACGAAAGATGAAATATATGTTTTAAATGCTTAAATACTTCGCAAGACAGAATAAAAAATAACAATTTACTTGCATCCAGGAACACAAACATCAACTGTGCAAGGTTCATGGTGATGAAAGTTTGCACATGTTGCAGGGCACGTGGATAGACAATCAGTGGCTACTTGATGTGCACTAGTGTCACATTCTGACGCAACACGTGGGGGTGGAGTCAAAAGAATGTCGGCTGTAGATGCCTCGTGACAATCCCATTGGCCTTGTGAGCACTCACTAAGTGGAATAAAAAATAAGTTTGGAATAAATTAAATTTTAAAATGACCTTGTAGAGCTCTTTATTGTTTACATTTTACCCTTTCACACTAAAAATTATTTGAGATGGGAAAACGACGAAATGTTTAGTTGCTTTGTCCGTTTTGAGCTTTATTCAAATGAAAATATAACATAGATTAATATATATATTTTAAATCATTTGAATTTTAGCTTTGTTCGCTTGCTCTAATCAATTCTACTTCGTTTTCTGCTGTATTTATATCACTTCACTCCATCTTTTTAAAACCTATTTTTAGTTTAAATTTCTAAATTAAAGAAATTCTATTTCAAAAGAGTGAAAAAAAACTTACCCTTGTCTCTAATCTTCTTACCAACAACTGTAAGACAATTTCCCAGAAAATATTTTTAATTAGAAAATCAGGGTGAATACCACAATAAAAAAAGTAGTTAACAGAAAAGAATAATGGCATAATTTGTTAAAAACAGAACCATTAAATAATAATACCATTAAAATCCCTCTCTCCAAAAAAAAAAAAAAATTCGAAGAACTAACGAAATCTGTGTTGCAATGGGACTTAAATAATCATCACTTGGTATGAAAGGGTTAAAATCATAGATAATCATAGGTAAAATCATAGATATAATCATAGGTAAAGTCATAGATGATCATAGGCAGGGCACGAAAAAGCTCGGAAATTTCACCCGTTCCCGAGGACGGCTTGTCCAACAATGTATCCGTCCTCCTTTGAAACTAACCCGTAGCTTCTAAACATATAAAAATATAATTTTCTCTTATTTATTACAAACATTTATATAAATTGCACTATAAATTAGTAGTTACTAGGATGACAAATACCAGGATTACATTATACAGTAATGAAAGAAATTCTAGGTTGCTAATAGTAACCTAGTATTTCTTTTATGAAATAATTTAAATGACAAAGGTCAAGTTTTCGGTAATGTCAATTTATCCGAGGGTACTGCGTTTCTTGAGTTTAAAATTGAAAAAGTATCACGAACATTAACGGGAAAATGGCCGTCCGAACGGACGTCGGATTCGAGAAATTCGTTGTCCGCGGAGAATTTTTGACCGATGAGGACGGGCGGTTTTTCGAGCCTTGATCATAGGTAAAATCATAAATAGATCAAATTACACACCACATCTCCTTCCCTCTTCTTTGGAGAAATTCTGGTGGATAGTAATGTCCACTGTGAAGACATTTACAAGAAGATACAGAGACGCATTGTTTGTGTTCATTGAGTGTGTGGCCTTGGGGACACACGCAACCTTCTATGCAAGTGTCTCTACAATTTGAGTACACATGAGCAATTTCTCCGCAACTGTAGGAGCAAGGATTGGCACACGGAGTATAAATCTGACCTCCGAAACACGCAGTACCTGAAATAAAAACACTTGTGAGATTAGGAATTGTTGGTTTGTGGATGATTATTTGTGTAACACATCAAAACAGTCATGCACTGGTTACATTAGGTTGACTCATTGATGGCAATTTTAAAAATAAATGCCAATACCAATATATACCAATAATTTTTATACCAATTTTGAAAATCAATTAAAGAAGATGTAACTGTAAGGTTAGTAAAACGTTTCCTTAAGAAACAGGGTTTCATTCGTGCTAAGTTTTAAAAATTAATTACAAAATTCAATAATAGATGGCTCTGATATCCGTAAAAACCTTATTCTGTAGTATTGCTATAGGCTGTAAACAATACTCTCTACCTGAAATATTTGTACGGGTGTCAGTAAATTTTGTCTTATTTGAGCTGGATAATTTCACACATAAATCAACTTTTAATATGATCTTTTTTTTAAATAACACTTTTCTTAACATATTACTTACATTAACATATTACTTCTTATTATTAAAAAGGATGAGAGAAAAATCTTTTTTTTCGTCCCTTAGAAACTGGGAAACACTGCGTTGTTAAAAGAAAATTGTGCCAAATAATCTGGGTTAATTCCTGACAAAATGTCTGTTATTACCAAATAATCTGGGTTAATTCTTGACAAAATTTCTGTTATTGTAAATGGGCAACTGAGATGAATTTCAAAAATAATTTTCTCTACTTTTTTCCGATTGATTTTGGATTTCCTCTTTTGGTTAATAAGCGATTATCTTTTCTAAGAATTTTTTCCCTTCACTACATAGAATTGTTTCTTGTAAAAACATTTTGATGCACGTATTTCCACAAGTTTTATTGATTCTTGTTTTTACAAGTTTTTTTCCAATAAAAGTTGGCTACTGCGCAATCTGGCTCACTCATGTACTCCAAGCAGACCACCTTCAAGAAACCATTCGGATTCTTGCAGCCGCAGTAGATAATTTTCTTGTAGAATAGGTTTAAAAACATTTCCATTTGAATAAAAAAAATACATCTAATTTTAAATAAAAAATATTAAAACTAATTATGTTTATACAAAGTTTGATATAAATGATGAAAAAAGGTGTAGAGTTTAACTCCTTTCACAAACTGTGCTATACATTACGTCGAGTCATATTTATAAATTTTAGCGGAAAATACTTTTCAGAAACTTAAGGAGAAAAAAATAATAACAGATTTTTCATAAGATTTTGTGATTCACACATTCGAAAGCACCCTTAAAATAAAATTTTATTTTTTCTTCAGTTCTGATTTAATTAGTTCCCTTGATCGAACAAAATATTTAATCAATGCAATTTTATATTTATATAATCGTCGTTGAACAGCCGACACAACTTTATGGTTTTACGACTACTAATTTTGAACCCAATCCAGAAGACAAGGGAACTCCTGGATCGAGTAAAATTTGCCTTCGTGGAGGACTTTTTGATGGAGCCAACACGCATTTGCGTTACATGCAGAGGAGGACCACGAGAACCACCCATGTTTAGCCTGACGGCAAGGGGACTAACCCATAATCTGTCTACCACTGAGAATATTTCACGAAGGCGAATGCTCCATCCCCTGAGCCTTCGCGGCTCTAATCAATGCAATTATAGTGTTTTTAATTATCTGCTTAATATTCAAAAACTAAATCGTACGTATTTGAGCATTAAATAATCTATAGCTGACAGGGGGCATTTTTTTTTGCTTGGTCAAAATACTTACTTAACACTAGAAAGACTGAAATTTATTATATACCTATATTGCCCAAAAGCAGTCAAAATGAGTGGATTGTAAAAGAATAATGTGTAAAGAAATAGGTTTAAAATTAATTTTTATATTATTTACAGTTAGATAACAAGCAATTAGCAAATATTAAAAATTAAAAAATTATATATTGTATAAAAAGTCATAAAATTCTATGAAATTGTGTTATTATATACATCATTGTTTTTCTAATTGAAATTAAAAAGCAGTCAAAATGACTTCCTTAGGCAATCTAGTGTTAAAATTCATGTCAGTTTTTATTAAAATAAAGAAAACATCGTAAATAAAATGTAATTTTTGTCTCTATTTCTTTTTCACCTTGCAGTTTTGAAAAGCACATTTGGATTAAAGAATAAAGAACGAAAAATTATAGTCGGTGCACCAGGAAGCTTTCAGCGTTGTAGGTTAAGGACACACACGCTTGATAATAAACCCCATACGCTTTATTTAAAATGATTTAAAATTGATAGTAACCGTTCTGATGTACATTAAATAGGTAACACAGCTTAATGGAACTGAAATCTTAAATAAACACATTACATATTCAGATTCACGGAGTTAATAAATGAGTTACCACAGGCGGGAAAAGTTTGTCGCCAAGAGAGCGGTTTTCCTTTTCTTCCACAAGTATTTGCATAATGTGAGAAAGATAAACACGCGCACCATTCCAGATCAGAGAGACAGCTGCACACGTCTTCCAGGCAATTTTCGTAGAAGCTACCGTAATCCACTAAAGCATGACACTCTGAAAGAATGAACAAAGATTTTAGGATACAGAAATGGCCGCCAGTCAAGTCTTTGACAAATTTAATATGCAAGAAAGGACACAAATCGAAACCATGTTTGACTTCAGATGCATTTTCTATCAGAATAAAAATAATTTATGCATTCCGCGCAATCAGGTTCTCAATACATATTATTTGTTGGAACATATAGAACTATAAAATAGAAGAAAGAATATAGGCGTGTTAAGAAAAAAAATTTAATTATTTGCCAAAAAAAAATTAAAAATTTAGCTTCTCTCTCTCCTTAATTCGAATAATGCTAGTGTTTTCTACAAAAATTTATTTTTTAGATTTACATTTAGTAATAAAACATTAAATTATAATCTGGCATAATAATTCTTCAAGATGTGAAACGTAATTTCATACTCAGATTTAAAAGTTTTTTATGAGCTGTTTCTGATCAAAGATGCTGTATCCTAAAATATGAACTGCACTTTTGTATATCAGTGTGTCAGAAAATATTTACTCATATCAAGAAATAATCTACAATTGTTACGATAAACTGTATTTAGCGAATATTTTTCATAAATCCTTCATTACGTTAAGTATGGAGGAAGGATTAAGTTGCTTCTAAAATACTTCTCAGTTTAGCATTTCGGTGGCTTTAATGCAACCAGCTCACTTCAGACGTTATTTTGTTTCCTCAATGAATAAAATGTAATTTTATATACAAATTTTGAACCATTCATTATTATATCTATTTCTGAGCTTATTTGAAAGCAAATCTCAACAATGATTAATAAGAAGCCTAAAATAAAAATCATTTGGTTGTAAATACCAGTTCAAAGACACACGAAAAGCAAATATCTAAAAGGAAGGTGCCCCTAGCTGCGTACTCTAACATTTTCTACCTCAGCGCTCCATGTATTCGCATCTTTTTATTGTTCTATGCCTTTGCACCAAGATAGTAACTGCCATATTGCACCACCTACCATATATATAGGGTGCTATAGTTGAGCTTACATGCTTCTACTGATATCTTACAATCCATTAATCCATACATTCCTTATTATCCATATATTTTATACTATCCATTACTTTACACATTACCCATAATTTGCAGCAGTAAATTTGCATGATGATATGATTCAAAATACCAATATAGTGGTGCATTATTGAAACGAATTTTGAGAGTGCAAAAGGTTTCCTNCAAATTTGTTCATCTTCATTATTGTTTTGTTAATAGAATAAACCTTTCCCAAGAAGAAAGACAGCTGTAAACAAACTAAATTTTTACTTCCGCAAACGCTTCTTACTTTATTCGTCCGAAAAGAATATTCTGCGTTCAGCAGTATAGGCTAAATATCAAATATTTATATGTTGCATCGCTAATTTAGTAACTACAATTGCTCTTTATTTTTTGAAATTTAATTTTTTTAATTATACTTTTACAGCACATTTTTGTATGCCTTCAAAATTTAAAAACTCCTTGAAAAAGTTTTTTTTTTTGCAATAACGGACCCTATTTGCACAAATTCACAAAAGCGGACCGTGGTTGAAAGAATGTGACTTAACGTTTATTTTATATTCACAAAAATACGAGTAATTTTTTCACAATTTTACAAAAACGGACCTTTCACAAAATGTCTGAACAGACCCCTGATTATATCTATTTCTGAGCTTATTTGAAAGCAAATCTCAACGATGATTAATAAAAAACCTAAAATAAAAATCATTTGGTTGTAAATACCAGTTCAAAGACACACGAACAGCAAATATCTAAAAGGAAGGTGCCCCTAGCTGCGTACTCTAACATTTTCAACCTCAGCGCTCTATGTATTCTTATCTTTTTATTGTTCTATGCCTTTGCACCAAGATAGTAACAGCCATATTGCACCACCACATATAGGGTGCTATAGTAGAGCTTACATGCTTCTACTGATATCTTACAATCCATTAATCCATACATTCCATATTATCCATATATTTTATACTATCCATTACTTTACACATTACCCATAATTTGCAGCAGTAAATTTGCATGATGATATGATTCAAAATACCAATATAGTGGTGCATTATTGAAACGAATTTTGAGAGTGCGAAAGGTTTCCTTTTAAACATTTGAAAGCAAATTATTCTATTTTTGCACTGAATTAAACTATGGACTCTATAAAACTTCTTTTTCAAATTAAATTTTAAATTATAAGGAATTAAACTAAAAATTTATTAAAAAAACAATTAATATTTACGAACTATATATGTTATTTATTGAAAACTTAATAAATTACTTATTAAAAACGTATTAATTACTAATTACTTATTAAAAACTTATCAATTACTAATTACTTATCAATTACTAATTACTTTTTAAAAACTTATTAATTACTTATTTAAAACTTATTAATTATTAATTACTTATTTAAAACTTATTAATTATTAATTACTTATTTAAAACTTATTAATTATTAATTACTTANTAATTACTAATTACTTATTAAAAACTTATTAATTACTAATTACTTTTTAAAAACTTAAAATTTATGAGAAATAGGTGAAACACACGGAATCTTTAACTTGATTCCATTTGACAAAATTGTATGGGCGATAAAAATATAGTTGATTTTTCAACAACTCACCAGAAAACTCAGGGTTCTTCAAGGACTGGCATATTTCCACAGCTTTTTCTCGTCTATCTGGATGGACGTCACAGGCTCTTTCATAACCTTCTATAGATATTTCTTTGACGTCTTCGCATCGTTCCTCCACCCTCCATTTCTCGGTGAAAGCTCCAGCCGAAGATTCGACGTCTCCTTCAGGAGTCAAGAATTCATCTTGCAGGTTTTTGGTGAAAGTGCCGCACAAACCCCTCACGAGACCGAAGAGGGTCTCGGGTGCGTACACTTCGATGGATGAATGTAAATCCCAGAAAATCTCAAGACCGTTTCTAAGACGGGCCTAGAATAAATTGGAACATATATTTTGTGTACTTTAGAATATGGTCTAGTCACATATACTGAATGAAAAATCATCTGCATATTTTTGCGATTTTCTACCTAAGGTTCATAAGAAATCTCATATAAGCCGCTGCTTATTAATTTGAATACACTTACTGCTTGATCGCTTTTTTAGAAAAAATATACAAAGAGAAACACTAGCTGAAAAAATAATTACATAATTTATCATAAGCAACTTAATTTTGTCATTAATCTTTCCTTAATCATTTCTTTCCCAATTCCCACCTGCAGAATAACATTTCGTCATACAGGCATCTGAAGGGCAGATTTGTTGGTCACTCTTTCAGAGGCACCATATCAGGTGGGCCAACGTTGCTCCTACATTGAGGACAGATAGTACTCAGAAGAAAAGGACAGCCATGCCTTGCCCTGGAATTGAACCCAAAACGCTTCTGATGCAAGGCTAGTTCCCTGACCCCTACACAGGTCGGTCAGCCTCTTTCCTTAATCATAGTTATCGAGCAGTTAGAGGGCCTCATTACGGGTTCGAACCCCGCTCAGGACTCTCTTTATGTGATGTCCTCTGTTGTGTGTGATGTGTGAATATGGCCCACATTTTAAACAGGTATCTTGTTGAAGTTCACTTACGTCGCTCTAGAGCTGCACAATGGGCTATTGGCGACGGGCTGCGAAACATTCCTGAGGATGATCCGAAGACATGCTATTACGATTTCAATCCTCTGCACAGGGGATGGCACCCCCCGCTTCGGTAGCCCGACGACCTTCACGTGAAATCGAGCATTTTACGGTAGAACAGTCTAACGAGGACCAATACCGCACACCCTTTGTCCCAACGCAGACTAGTTCAAGTGGTCACCCACCCGCACCCTGACCGCTGCCAGTGATGCTTGACTTCGGTGATCTGCTGGGAACCGTGTCTTAAACAATCAGTCCACTGCGGGACATGAACAGGTGGCAGTGTGGGAGGTTAATGTTGCTCGCCTCCGTGACTTTGGTCACGCGGTGGCCACCAGTTCAACGCAAAATGAGCAACACTTCCCGCACCTTCCATAGTGTAGAGCGATAGATTCAGTACATCTGATGTTAAAAAAAAACATTACCACCCACATAAACACATATAAAACCCACGCTCTCAGAGAATTATATTAGTTACTTTGTACAGACTTTTCTGCTCCAATGTTATTCCGATTGTATTAAAATTTTGATTTTGGGGATTGATAGATTAGAGATCTTTGGACTTGTAACCTTTATATTCCTAATGCTGTTGTCCAAAAGATTTTTTTTCCATAAAAACATATTCAGTAATGATAATTTTGGGGTAAAATTTTCGTTTGGGTACAACGTGCTAAAAAGATATTCTTGCACCGTTTTTAAGACCAAAAGATAGTCGCGTATTGGAAATGAATGGAATTAGTTCTAAATGTTACAGTTAAGGGAATATTACACTTTAGTACCTTATGTCGTATATTTTCAAAGGAAAGCAAATTATGAGCGTTATATATAATAAAGCAAAGTTTTTACTTACCGAAGTTTTTGAAAGATGGTGTGTTTTTTTTAATTGTACTCAGTCATCAAAAATTACGAACAAAATATTAAAAAGCAGAAAAAATTTCTCTATATATTATAAAATAGCAAGAGCCATCACAGGTAACGCCGCTGTTTTGGGTGTTCAACTAAACGCTGTTCTGATATATAAGACTTAGAAATTAAGAAGGTATATGTACACGGAGTACAATGGAATAAAAATATTTAACATTCGATAGTTAGTTCGATAATAATTAACTGCTAAACTTATAGTAAAAAATAACATTCAGGCTAATCTACAACCCGCAAGAATGCAACTACAGAGTTAAAGTTTGGCATGTTGTTGCTAACTTAACACGAGCTTTTTTTTGCGAAATTCCGGTTAGTTTGAAAATAGTTGTAACTTTAAATGCCATTTTGCGATTTTTTTCATTTATGTTAATTTTTTTTTGCTGAGTAAAATTTTTAATAATTAGATACTTTAAAATACAATGATAAGTAGAAAAATTCACAAGAAATTTGATGAAACAAAAAGATTAAGTTTATTAGTTTGAGATTTATTAAATGTTAAACTTGAAGTAAAAAAAAAAAATATGTTGACCAATTCTGCCGTGCAGTTGAAAAAATAACGCAAGTGCTTCACCATTGATTCCGTGAATATTCCCTTGACAACTTTTATTTTTCTATTACTAATGCTATAAGTGGTAAAATAGAATTAAAAGAAAAAACTGATGAAACAAAATGCATTGTTAAATTTTTTTTTGCAATTCATGTATGTAACTTACCATGTAAAGATGCCAAATATATAAAAATCTTAATTTTGAATTTTTTGTCGCTTACGTTGATTTTTCAGTTGCATGGCAGAACTAACTGCTCACTGAAATGCAAATATCGAATTGAAATTTTACGTGTTGAAAGGGTTAATGTAAGTTTTTTTTTTCAAAACTGCAATTCGTTCGGAAATTATTGCAAATTTAAGTGCTATTTTTTGCGGAATTTTTTTTCATTTCCTTAAACAAGGATAAATTGTGTCGAAAAATTTATCTCTCTTGTATCATTATTTTATTAGCTTGCGTTTAACTTGATGCCAAAAGTAAAGAAATAAAAAAAAATATGTTGCCAGATATAAATCATAACATTTGTAACTAAATTTCTTGAAAAGATAAATGTCCCAAGAAATATAAACATCGTTTGCATTTTGATTTGTTATACTATGTAAGGTTTGCTGAAGATTGATAACAAGTACAAGTACTTCTATTGTGTCCCCCATTCTGCGTTACTAAGCTTAAATTTTTTTCGTGTACAGTTAGTTATTTTTCAAATCCAAAGAATAGTTCATTTTATTTCGATAAACATATAACCAAAATGTTCTTACATTAAGTTATAATAAAAATTTATTATCTAAAAAAAATATTTTTTAAAATTATCAAAATTTAAAGGGGAAAAAGCGGAATGAGAGACCGCCACGGGGAGTTGGGGAGCGGAGCGAGCAGTTTTCAGAGATTCCTACTATATTTGAAACGTTAGAAAAAAAAAGAAGTTTTTTAATGACACTCTTACGTGGCACTTCAGAGAGTCAAGGCAAAAAATAGGGGATCAATGATTGCACTTAAAAATAATAAAAAAATTCAATAAATGAATATCTTATTTCCGTTTACATACTATAAAAGGGGAAAAAATATTTTTTTTTTGTTCTGTAATTGAATTCAAAAAATTTGACAGAGCTAAGATTCGAACCACGCACGTCATGACTCACTAAGTCATTGCTGCGATTTGTCAAGGGGACCTCATCTGTGTCCTTAAGTGTATTTTCAAAATGTTTTTTATTAAATACTCTTTTATTAAGAGTGAATTAAAAATTGTTTGTGCTTTTATTGATCATATTAAGGTTAAAATATGCAAGTTAACTATATTCTCAGTTATCCCCTCAAATAGCATATTATGTTTTTGAAGAAATCATTTAACTCTTTTCACTAAAAAAATTGAATTGGCATATGCTCTAGATGAACGATTAAATTTTTTTTTGAGAATACAAATTTTACCACAAGCATAATATCAAGTTGCAGTCATCTGTCGTGAATTTAATTTGCTTTGTTTGTTAATCAGTTAAAATGTTTTTAAGACAGAAAAGCATTTATAAAATGTTAAAAGAATATGTTTTTCTATTCTTTATGAAAAAAAGGAGTGCAATTTTATCATATAATTAGTAAGAAAATTAGATTCAAATTTTGAAAATCAATGTTATTGACTAATGCTTTGTGTTATGATTTAAACAAAAAACATTAACGTTTTTAAGGAAATCAATATTTTAAGTGTGGGTATAACTTGATTATTTGAAACATAAAACATAGGTACATTATTTTTTTTCAAATTAAGAAAAATCATTTGAATAGGAGTTTAAGGAAGTCAATATTTAGGTTTAAAAAAAGTTATATTTCTGAATAATTAGTTTAAAGCATTAAATTTTTTTTCCAATTTTGAAAGATGCAGCTTTCGAGCACGTATGAAATATATATTTAAAAAAAAGAAGAGTCCCGTAACAAAAACAATTATGAAATGCTAAAATTTTAATTAAAAAAATACTCTTGCTGGCATAAATTTAATTAGACAATAAAAAATTTGGGAAAATATTTTTAAATTGCTTTCAGCAATAATTTTAAACGTAAAATACTTTTAACTAAAACACTAAGGTATTACGGTACCTCTTTTTATTACTAAGGCATTGTTATTAAAAAAAGTATAATTAAATAGAAAAATTAAAAGCTCTCTAAATAATTAAAAGCCCTTTAATGTATAGAATAAAAATGCATAATATTTCGTAATTTTAATTTCTTCAGAACTCACTTGAAAATTAAATTTTTTGTAATGATATTACTTAAATTAACTAGTTATGGCTTTTAGTTGCTTAGTTTAGTGTCGTCATTAATAGTTTCTATATACTTTTTAATTTAACAGTTATTTTAATGTAATAATAATTTTGCTTATTGCTTTGCTTTGAAAAAATTATGCCTAAGAATCTTTTTTTTGCCTGTTCTCGATTTTTCTATGCATTTATCAAATGTGAAAAAAGAAGCATTCATTACTGCATTTACCCGTTATATATCTGAGATGACGAATAAAAATACAAGAAAAGAAATGTTATAGTTTACTTTCTAGAAGCCATAAGAACGCACGATGATTAGTATTAACTTGTTGTTAGCCGAGACAAAGCAGAAATGTCAAAAAAAAAAAATGTTTTCGACGCCATTAAAGCAATAGGTTAAAAGCACATGCAGTTTTTCCCTTTAAGAAACCCTTTTGTATTTAGTTTTTCCCTTTTGTCATCGAAACCAATACTTATCCAATTACCCGGATGTATTATTTATAGTACGATCCAGATCTGATATCGCTAAATCCTGAACATATAATTTTTTCTGTGCAACATAAATGCTATTTAGGAGGAAAAAAATTATATCTATATATGCAGTGGCTCCCAAAAGTGTTTGTACACCTATGACTTTCAATGAAATAAGGCTCTATTAAATGAATAGTTCAGAATGGGTATAAAATAATGAGATCTATAATCTATTTTTAATCAAACTGCATGTAAAATTTTAAGAAGTAAAAGTAATTAAATTTTTTAGGAAATTAATTATTAAAAACTAACAAAAAATTTACCTCACAAAGTCAATAAATGCATCTTTAAATGTTTTTGGATAAACTCATGATTAAAATTATCGTCGATTACTCTATTTTTTTCATTTATTTATTTTTCATTTATTACTATTATTATTATTTTGTTATTTATTTATCTTTCTTTTTTTCAATTTGGTATCAAAATCATAGTAGTAAAATTGGATTTCAATTTTTGTTTGATAACCAACTCCATAATATTTTCTTTTATCATTTAAAAATTGCTCATAGTAGTAATATAACATTTGAAAGTTGATTATTTGTTAGAGGCAAATCAGAAATAAATATTTCTATTGTTTAGTTTATAGTTTATGCTGTAATAGCTTATGTTATCCTATTTTACAATGCAGTAAACTAAACGCTTCAGAGAAGGAATTTAGTTCAGCGTGATTAAAGATTAAAATTATAAAATTCATAAAAAAATTTTCAAAAACTTCGTAAGAGTTTTGAAAAGTTTCTGTAGAATGTAGTAAAAAAATATTCAGTTTAAATTTCTCCTTACACTTTTCGACAAGTTCTCAAAGCAGCTAGATTAAATGGGAGTTCTGCCTGCAGAAAGTGTCTTGTTTTTATGAAAAGCGGAAACTTCAGGCTTTACTTCGTAAAATCAATAATGAATAAATCTCTAACGTATCTAAAAATGTTTTATTGGCGCATTAAAGCAAATTTAACACAATGGGTTTCGATGTATTGTATGGAGCAGAAAAAATGAAGAACTTTATCTCAACAACTTAGTTCAGGCATTTAAGCATGGTGGTGGTATCCTTATGTCTAGGTGCTTGTCAGCATTAGGATAAGGTAATTTATTATATATTGATGGCATAATGAATTGCCCTATTTATTTAAATACAACTTACAATTATCAGCCCAAAATTTGTGTATTGCAAACAACTTTGTTTTATATCAAGGTGATACTTTTTAGTTCTCTTATGAGGTAATAAATTATTTTATTTCATCTTATATTTTGTTCAATATCTATATCTCTATCTATTTATATCTCTATCTATCTATATCTCTATCCATATCTCTATTTAATTATTTAATGAAATACTTTTTCCATATAATTTCGTTTTTGATTGAAAAAGATCAAGTTTAGTAAATTTATTCTTTCAGCAATCCAAGAATTTAGACTATGAATAGAGTTTAAAAATAAATCAAAATTTCAACTGATTCCATAGAAAACTATTTCTAATAGAATTTTTATTTGGACTTTTAGAGAAACTAGTCGATAAGTCTTAAACGAGAACAGCAGTTAAGTCCAATAGAAACCAAATATCACAGTATTTGGATAATCGTCTTTGTCAATAACTGAATGTTGTTTAAGTTACTATTAAAACATTCTTTTGTTCGAATTTGTAATAATTTTTTGAAGTTGTACTTCTTATGCGACTTCCAACAAGGTTGCGTTAAACGCTTAACGCTACATTTTTATTGGCCGGGAAATCACGTGGTAGGATCCAGTTTTCCCTCATTCATTTCCATATTGTTTTGGTTCTCACTAGCATAAAAATAATAAAAGTCATAAAAGTATTGTTTTTCTATAAATATTTTAGTTTGATTTGATACACATATAATTTAATAGGGTAGTATTTTTTATTTTCAAACTTAGTGGATAACAATTGTAAAAAATGAGTGAAAACAATCCCACGGACAATGCGACGGATTTAAGGTTATGTCAAGGTACGTCTCTTGTGAATATCAATTGATTGTTAGGTTTTCTCTTTTCTAATTGCCATTTATATTTCACCAAATGCAGCCATGAGGGATATTAAATTATTTATTGCAAAATCTTTATTGCCACTATCCACTGCAGGTTCACAAGCTCTGGCAGACGTTACTGGTGAAGAAATTGATTATTGTGAGCGGCCTGTGATCCTTGCAGGAGATTTTAATGTGAATTTCTCGTTACCTGAAGCTGAAACATTATTAACCTTCCTTAAAGACAAATTTGGATTGGAAATGATAAATGGTAGGAATGATCCAACAACCAAAGGGGTAACTACCATTGATGCAGTTTTTGCAAGAAATATTGAAAAAATAGAACTCAAACATTTCGTATTTTACTTTAGTTATCATAATCCCATTGTAAATGTTACAGATTTGGATATTTCTCCACTCGAAAATGATAATTAAAAGATGCGATCCATTGTGAATTGTAAGCAATGTTAATAAAGTTTGTCTTAAAGAAACAATATGATTTCACTAAAAATCAAATTCTACCCCTTCCTATTTTCATTTCCACATTACGACGTTTCACTTCTTCCGCGCGGAGGGACTCCACGCGCTATTTTTTATTTTTTTATTGTGACAATATTATTACTTACCTTCATGTATGAAGATGTGGCTTGCCCAACATATATTCCTGGTGCGATGACAGGCAGATGAGGCATTTCTTTTTCATTGACTGATACCTGAATCAGTGAAAACATACTATTATAAAAACCAAATTTTACGTATAAATTGTATTTTTTGATAACATATTGTCTGCTTAGTAATCTAATAACAGAGAAAAAAAGAAACTAAACGCAGTAAAAGATCAGAAGCTTATTTTTGAAATATTTCGTGTTTTTATAATTCGCTTCATAATGACAAATATACTTATTATTAATTTTATAAATTTAAAGTACTTAAGATTAATTATGAAATATTCTTTGTTAAAATAAGTATGAAAAGCATGTATTCATAATGAAGAACATGAATATGAGTTGTTTTATAAATTTAAAAAGCAGTCTGATACTTTGGAAATATTCCTTATTTGAGTACTTAATTTCATAATAAAAAAAAAACATGTGAAATAAAGTATTAAAATAAAGATGTTGTTTTATAAATTGATGTAACATTCCGTTACTTATAGAATATTTCTTTTTTGAATACTTCATTTCATAATATAAAACATAAAATAATGAAAAGTCTTGTAAATTAGCATAACATTCTGTTACCTATGGAACATTCCTATTTGAGAACTTAAATTCATAGCGAGAAACATATTAAATAAAGTATTCAAATAAGGATGTTTTAAAAATTGTTATAAAATTCAGTTACTTATGGAATATTTTTTACATGAATACTTCATTTCATAATGGAAAACATAAATATAAGTTGTTTTATAAATTAACATAACATTCTGTTATTTATGAAATATTCCTTATTTGAATATTTTATTTCATAATAAAAAACATATAAATAAGTTGCTTTGTAAATTTACATAACATTCTGTTATTTATGGAATATTCTTTAATTGAATATTTCATTTTATAATGCCAAATAAGCTTATAAAGTTTCGAAATAACATTCTCTAACTCGTAGGATATCTTTTATGACATAATGAAATTAAGCTGTTACTTTTTTTGATAATTCATTTTCAGCAAAAATTAAAAAATATATATAAATAAGATAAGTAACGGTGATGTAATACTGACATTTATATATGTAACCGTGATCAATGTAAAAGTCAGAGAAATCGGAAGTTATTTAGTTATTAGTTATAATCCATAAATTATTTAGTTGTAGTTCCTTTACGTCGCACTAGAGCTGCACAATGGGCTGTTGGCGACAGTCTGGGAAACATCCCTGAGGATGATCCGAAGACATGCCACCACAATTTTGATCCTCTGATGAGGGAATGGACCCCACTCCTCGGTAGCCCGACCACCTGCACGCGAAGTCGAGAACTTTACGGTGGAGCAGTTTAACAAGGACCAATACCACACACCCTCGGTCCATACGCAGACTGATCCAGTTGGTCACCCACCCGCTTACTTGCCACAGCCAGTAATGCTTGACTTCAGTGATCTTCTGGGAACCGTGACTTAACGATCAGTCCACTGCGAGACTAAAAATTATTTAGTATATGATTATTAAATTCAATTAGAATTTTTTTAAGCAACTCAAAACATAATACAACTTCATAGCACTCGATAGTGACTTAAAGCACGTTCTTAAAGTAATTGCAAACTATAAACATAGACAATTATGAAGCACAAAGCACTAGTTATGAAATAGTCACCTCCAATGAAGGTTTCATCTTAACTACAGCTCCTTCAGTTGTATGGATAGTTATACTCTTCACACAGACGCTACTTTCAGTGTCAGGGCAGTTTTGGTCATAATCTACTTGCACATTGAAGTTGTCCGCTTCCACTATGTAATGAGGGCATATTCCATAAAAATCGTAAGCATGGCCATCGAATGTCGTAATATGTGGCCCTGCTAATGTGCAAGTGGACGCACATACTGTGTCTGTACATTGCCAATTGCCGCCATCACATACACTAAAAATAATTTTAAAAAAATAAGCTGCTAATATATTAATGAAACATTCTTATTTTCACCATTTCTAATCTGAATATTTCTGATGTCAATTTTTTTAAAAAAATTTCCAGTACATTATTATTCCTACGCAAGATAGCGTTGACTGAAACAACAACACTTTACGAATTTGTATACTATTCTTTCAACGTGGTGATACTTTCTCTCATACTACATTATGGGTAATAAATGAAATTTTATAATTTCATTCTAAAAATTCATTTGATACAGTTTCACAATTTTTCTATTTTCCGAAAACACCTATTTATAGTAAGAATTTATAAAAAAATGTTTTAAAACGGTTTCATTTTGTACAAAACACGTGAAGTTCGGATTACACACCGAAGAACCATTATATTATGACCACTCTCCATCCATAACAATGGACTCTCCCAGGAACAATGTTTTCATGGGGCACATTAGGACCCACAATCCTCATAGAACAATCCCTGACGTCTGTAAGCTACTTGAACATAGGTGCAGACCAGGTTCACCCATTCATGGCAACAGTTTTTCCTGCGGGGGATGGTGTTTACCAACAGGATAATGCACCATGTCATAAGGGTCGAATCGTCATGGATTGGTTCGAGGAACATTTCAGTGACTTTCAAGTCATGTCTTGGCCCCCAAATTCACCTAACCTTAATCCAATAGAGCATTTGTGGTCCTACTTGAAAAACCAAATTCGTGTTGCCATGCTACCCCCTCGCAATGTGAGGGAATTGCAGGATCAGTTGGTGAGCGCTTGGTACCAGATAACTCAGACTACCTATCAGCACTTTGTGGAATCAATGCCACGGCGGGTGCTAGCAGTTTTGAGGGCTAAAGGTGGTCCTACATGTTATTAGCAGGGTGGTCATAATGTAATGCCTCTTCGGTGTATATATAAGGTAATATAAGAAAGGTCATTTTGCAACGTTTTGTTTTTTTTTTATAATTATTTTGCTTGGTAAGACTTTCCTGAAAGTGGCTCCATATTAAAAACTATATGAAATGTTTTTTTTTTTTTTGAAAAAAACCCATCTTTATATATATATATATTTATGAAAAAGGCTTTTAAAAAAATTATTTTCCTGAAAACGCACAAGTTCAGAGCATGCATAGAATAAAATTATGAGGCAGAAGAAATTTTGTCATATCATTCGTACAGTTAGCTCCAATTCCTACAATTTTGAA
Source organism: Parasteatoda tepidariorum (assembly GCF_043381705.1). NCBI lineage: Eukaryota > Metazoa > Arthropoda > Arachnida > Araneae > Theridiidae > Parasteatoda > Parasteatoda tepidariorum. The sequence continues at coordinate 16,777,930 of NC_092211.1, forward strand.
ACTACTAGTCATGACTTTCCTTAGTTAAAAGAACTTTAGACATCTCATATGTCGCTTTTAGACCTAGTACGGGCAGTTTTGAAACTGCTCTTCGGGACTCTTTAGTTAAAATAAATTTAGACATAGCATGTTTTACATTTAGATCTAATCTGGATAGTGTTAAAACTGCTTGTCGTAGCTCAATTTAGTTAAAAGAAATTTAGACTTACCAAATCATACATTATGACTAAATCTGGACAGTTTTGAAACTGCTTGCAATGACTCTCTTTAGTTAAACGAAATTCAGGCATACCAAATCATACATTATGACTAAATCTGGGCAGTTTTGAAACTGCTTGCTGTGACTCTCTTTAGTTAAACGATATTCAGGTATACCAAATCTTACATTTTGACTTAATCTGGGCAGTTTTGAAACTGCTTGTCGGGACTCTTTAGGTAAAATAAATTTAGACACAACATGTTTTACATTTAGATCTAATCTGGACAGTGTTAAAACTGCCAGTCGTAGCTAAATTTAGTTAAATGAAATTTAGACTTACCAAATGTTACATTTAGTCCTAATACTGGACAGTTTTGAAACTGCTTGCAATGGCTCTGCTTAGTTATATGAAATTTGGGTAGACCAAATGCTACATTTAGACCTACTCTGGACAATTTTGAAGCTGCTTGCAATGACTCTCTTTAGTTAAATGAAATTTGTGTAAACCAAATGTTACATTTAGATCTAATCTGGATAGTTTTGAAACCGTTTGTAATTTTCTCTGGACTGAAGAAATTTTATCATACCAAGTATTATAGTTAGCACAAATCCAGACTATATGGAATCTGCTTGTCATATAAGAAATTAAGTCATACCAAGTATTGCAGTCTTGCTGAATTTCATCTCCAACTGAGTAAATAGCCTCCCCTTGACGACACGGACATTCTTCCACTGAAATGCAAATTCCATTATCCAGAACAGTTCCTGTCGGACAATGACATCCATCCACGCATTTCTCTTGGAAACAGACTGGCTGCTGATCTTCACAAGTTGCTGGACAAGGTGGACCACATTCGTTGTATTCCATGTTGTTTGCGCATTTCAGAGCTAAAAAATATAACCAGGTATAATTAATTTTTTCTTTTTCAATTAAAAACTTATTTTGTGTTAAAAAATATTTGAAAACACCAAAAAATATAAAAGAATGGCACATTAAAACAGAATAGAATACATGAAATAGAAAACTATCAAAATAAATTCGACCAAGAAATACCATAATATGGAAAAGAATATTAAGAAGTAAACATATATGATAATGTTTTTCTCGTGAAAACAAGTGCAGAGGAAATCTTAATTTGGAATTCTTACACTTCTAAATATTGAAATAATAAGTCGTAAAAGACATTTATGAAACTTCGATAATTTTAAATATTTGTAATAGTTATAATATTTAAACTACTTTAAAAATAACCGTTTTTACTGTTGCAAAATTTCATCAACCTAGTTGCAATGCTTTTTTCTTGTAAAAAAAATTGTAAAAGTCAAACATTTTTTTTTCTAAACCTATTCGCAAAGTTGTTTTCAACAAACTCTTATTAAATTAATTATGAGCGTTTATTTACTGTCAGTATAAAATTTTCAAAATTTATTTTTATTGCAATTTTTTTTCTTTCAAAAAATTGTTTTTAAAAATCACATTATTTTTACAGCATAATTTGTATAGGGATTTTTTAAAATTACTCTTAAAAAGCAATGCGTGTTATTTATTCAAAATAAAAGATTTCTTACTTGGAATTTCTTATGTAAATAAAAATATGAAGGCGTGATGTTTAACAATATTTTCTCCTTAAAGGATTAAATTAATTTATTATCCATGAAGAAAAAGTACGGATTCAAGAAAATATTTGTTTTAAGGATGTGTGTTTAAAGTCTCATCAAGATAAATAAACAGTTAAAGTCAAAGTGATTTTCACTTTGGTGAATTTTTGGCTTATTTTTTGGCTGAGGTGAACTACTANGAGCTAAAAATTTTAAAGGGGCGTATCTTTCTGCCTTCTTGGAATTGCAGATTTCGGCCGAGATGTCGGAAATACATTCGATATTGTCACTATTCATGAAAAGTGAATCGATTTTCGGAAGTTTCAGACACACTATATTCATGAAGCAAAACTATAAAAACTTCAGATGAAACATTCTTTTTTTTTAAATTTTAAGAGTGTGTCACTTAATATTAAAGTAAAAAGGAAAACTTTGCGTTCTAGAAATAAGTTTTAAAATTTTGCTTGAGTCACAATTTATATACTTTATAACTCTAAAAGCGTATTAATATTTTCAATTTTATTTAAAATTGATACTTTTGAGAGTTAAGTATTATCTTACACGAAAAATAGCCCATATATTTGAGAATACGTTTCTATAAATTTTAGGACTTAGGAATATGTGCCAATTTCTACTTAGAATATTTTGTTGTTGAATAAAAAAAATGAACCCGCAATAAGTATACATTTATCACCTCCTACATCAGAAGGCCTCTTCACGGAATCCTTCTCACGGTTATAAGTAGTCTGCGCAGACTATTTAAAAAGTGAACCAGTTGTGCGCATGAACCCACATTCCATTTTAAAAGTAATTATGAGAAATTTATCATATGTATTTGAGAATTGAATCTGACAAGTGAATAAGACAAACCAATCATATTCATTAATTTGTAGACATATATTTGCTGCCAGTTTCTTATTTTTATTAGACAATCTATGAAATGGCGCTTTCGTAAACTAGTTTGCCTTCAGAGTGGTCTGATCGGACTACCTTTAAAAAACCGTGTGAAGGCTTTCAGTTGTAGGAGGCAATGATGCATGTAAGTTGTTAAACTTTTCATTTATTCTCTCATCGATTTTCTTATCTGCTTCCTTCATGAAAATTAGGGTATTTAAAATCATTTTACAAAACTTTTTTATAGCCTAATCATTGAATGTTAAACTTTTTGATGTTTTCATGTTCATTTTGCTAAATATATATATTTTTTAAAGAGTTTTAAGCAAAAGGAAGGGCAAATTATCGCTTTAATAGCATTACCGTTACGCTGAAAAGTTTTAAAATGAAGTTATTGAGAATTTGTTTTCACTTTTATGCACGCAATTGTTACGTCATAAAAAGAAAACTCAATGCCAAACTTTAATTAAAATAACTAGAAGTTATGACATAAGAAGTTATCAATAAATTATTTAGTTGTAGTTCCCTTACGTCGCACTAGAGCTGCACAATGGACTGTTGGCGACAGTCTGGGAAACATCGCTGAGGATGATCCAAAGACATGCCATCACAATTTTGATCCTTTGATCAGGGGATGGCTCGCCCTCCTCGGTAACCCGAAAACCAGCACGCGAAGTCGAGCACTTTACGGTGGAGCAGTTTAACGATGACCAATACCGCACACCCTTGGTCCATACCCAGACTGATCCAAGTGGTCTCCCACCCTCATACTGGCCACAGCCAGTAATGCTCGACTTCGGTGATCTGCTGGGAACCGTGTCTTAACGATCAGTCCACTGCGGGACAATAAATTATTTAGTATATAATCATTAAATTCAATTAGAATTTTTTTAAACAACTCAAAACATAGTACAACTTCATAGCACTCGATAGTGACTTAAAGTACGTTGTGAAAGTAATTGCAAACTATGAGCATAGACAATAGTTATGAAGCACAAAGCAATAGTTATGAAATAGTCACCTCCAATGAAGGTTTCATCTTAACTACAGCTCCTTCAGTTGTATGAATAGTTATGCTCTTCACACAGACGCTACTTTCAGTGTCAGGGCAGTTTTGGTCATAATCTACTTGCACATTGAAGTTGTCAGCTTCCACTATGTAATGAGGGCAAATTCCATAAAAATCGTAAGCATGGCCATCGAATGTCGTAATATGTGGCCCAGCTAATGTGCAAGTGGACGCACATACTGTGTCTGTACATTGCCAATTGCCGCCTTCACATACACTAAAAATAATTTTTAAAAAAATAAGCTGCTAATATATTAATGAAACGTTCTTATTTTCACAATTTCTAATCTGAATATTTCTGATGTCAATTTTTTTTAAAAAATTTCTTGTACATTATTATTCCGATAAAAGATAGCGTTGGCTGAAACAACAACACTTTACGAATTTGTATACTATTTTTTCAACGTGGTGATACTGTCTCCCATACTACAGTATGGGTAATAAATGAATTTTTATAATTTCATTCTAAAAATTCATTTGATACAGTTTCATAATTTTTCCATTTTCCGAAAACACCTATTTATAGTAAGAATTTATAAAAAAATTTTTTTAAACGATTTTATTTTGTACAAAACACGTGAAGTTCGGATTATATATATAAGGTAATATAAGAAAGGTTATTTTGCAACGTTTTGTTTTTTTAAAAATATTTTGCTTTGTAAGACTTTCCTGAAAGTGGTTCCATATTAAAAATAAATGCCATGTTTTCTTTTAAAAACCCATCTTTGTCTATATATATTTATAAAAAAGGTTTTTTAAATTTTTTTTCTTCCTGAAAACGCAGAAGTTCAGAGCATGCATAGAATAAAATTATGAGACAGAAGAAATTTTGTCATATCAAATCGTACAGTTAGCTCCAATTTCTAAAATTTTGAAACTACTAGTCATGACTTTCTTTAGTTAGAAGAAATTTAGACACAGCATGTTTTACATTTAGATCTAATCTGGACAGTGTTAAAACTGCTTGTCGTAGCTGAATTTAGTTAAAAGTAATTTAGACTTACCAAATGTTACATTTAGACCTAATCTGGACAGTTTCGAAACTGCTTGCAATGGCTCTCTTTAGTTAAATGAAATTTGGGTAGACCAAAAGTTACATTTAGACCTAATCTGGACAGTTTTGAAACTGCTTGCAATGGCTTTCTTTAGTTAAATGAAATTTGGGTAGACCAAATGTTACATTTAGACCTAATCTGAACAGTTTTGAAACTGCTTGCAATGGCTCTCTTTAGCTAAATGAAATTTGGTAGACCAAATGTTACATTTAGACCTAATCTGGACAGTTTTGAAACTGTTTGCAATGGCTCTCTTTAGTTAAATGAAATTTGGGTAGACCAAATGTTACATTTAGACCTAATCTGGACAGTTTTGAAACTGCTTGCAATGGTTCTCTTTAGTTAAATGAAATTTGGGTAGACCAAATGTTACATTTAGACCTAATCTGGACAGTTTTGAAACTGCTTGCAATGGCTCTCTTTAGTAAAACGAAATTTGGGTATAACAAGTGTTAATTTAGATCTAATCTGGCCAGTTTTGACACCGCTTGTAATTTTCTCTGGACAGAAGAAATTTGATCATACCAAGTATTATAGTTAGTAAAAATCTGGAAAATAGGGAATCTGCTTGTCATATAAGAAATTAAGTCATACCAAGTATTGCAGTCTAGTTGAATTTCATCTCCAACCGAATAAATAGCCTCCCCTTGACGACACGGACACTCTTCCACTGAAATGCAAATTCCATTATCCAGAACAGTTCCTGCCGGACAATGACATCCATCCACGCATTTCTCTTGGAAACAGACTGGCTGCTGATCTTCACAAGTTGCTGGACAAGGTGGACCACATTCGTTGTATTCCATGTTGTTTCCGCATTTTAGAGCTAAAAATTTTAACTAGGTATAAAATTTTTTTATTTCCTTAATCAATAAATTATTTTGTGTTAAAAAATTTTTCAAAACGCGAAAAAATGTAAACGCAAAGAGCATGGAAGCAGAATAGGAAACTATAAAAATAAGCGCGACCAAGAAACAATATAAAGCGAAAAAGAAATGTTATGAAGTAATGATAATGTTTTTTTCGTAAAAACAAGTACAAACGAAATCTTAATTCGGAATTCTTACGGTTCTAAAAATTTAAATAAAATGTCGTGAAAGAAGTGAATCAACCATCGATAATTTTAAATATTTGTAAAAGTTAGAATATTTAAACAACTTTAAAAATAACCGTTTTTACTGTTGCAAAATTTCATCAACCTAGTTGCAATGCTTTTTTCTTGTAAAAAAAATTGTAAAAGTCAAACATTTTTTTTTCTAAACCTATTCGCAAAGTTGTTTTCAACAAACTCTTATTAAATTAATTATGAGCGTTTATTTACTGTCAGTATAAAATTTTCAAAATTTATTTTTATTGCAATTTTTTTTCTTTCAAAAAATTGTTTTTAAAAATCACATTATTTTTACAGCATAATTTGTATAGGGATTTTTTAAAATTACTCTTAAAAAGCAATGCGTGTTATTTATTCAAAATAAAAGATTTCTTACTTGGAATTTCTTATGTAAATAAAAATATGAAAGCGTGATGTTTAACAATATTTTCTGCTTAAAGGATTAAATTAATTTACTATCCATGAAGAAAAAGTACGGATTCAAGAAAATATTTGTTTTAAGGATGTGTGTTTAAAGTCTCATCAAGATAAATAAACAGTTAAAGTCAAAGTGATTTTCACTTTGGTGAATTTTTGGCTTATTTTTTGGCTGAGGTGAACTACTATTTCTGTATAAAACTTCGAAGTTGATTCAATTGGCCATTTCATGAAGATTTAAATTTTTGAAATATTTTAAAACGTATTCTTAATAAGGATCAACTTTAAAAATATTAAAATTATTTAATTTCTTACATTCTTTGCAGTTATGAGCTTTTATAATGATAGTTCCACAAATACACTTTACACACACGCTACACTTTAAATAAAGCTTCAGATTTTTTTTCTTTCTATTCCGTTAAATACATAAGATTTTTTTATAAATAGATAAACGGAAACGTGATTTAGTATAAAGCACTGCGTTGTGTTGTGTTTCCCCAAATTTTAAATTAGTTGAAAATATTGTCATCAGGTGGCGCTATTGACCGGGGAAACTATAAGACCATGCTTTTTACTACATCTGAAACAATTCAAACTGAACTGTTGTCTGAAAGGTTGTTGTAAAGGTCCGAACCAGTACCCAAAGTTTGCTGTCAACTACTGATCAAAAGTTAAGTAACACTTAATCTATTTTCTTGAATTTTAATTCTCCCAAATTTCTTTCCTAGTTTTGCAGCTATTTGTGTTTATTAAATTTCTGTTTTGTCATACGTACAATGAAGAGTTACAGTTATTAGTATCAGGTTGTTTGATTTCACTTACGGCACAGTGCTGGCTGCCTCCATCCGGCTGACATATCTATTCCAGCGCGAGAACACTCCAGTACAAACTCCGAGAGAGTAGTGCACTCACAGCCTTCGGTGGACTTTACGTTGCAGCAATCCATTTGACACTTCGTGTAGTACAAATTGATATCCACGAACTGTTAAAAGATGGCATATAGCATTTACTATTATAGTCAATCAGATATACATATACGAAATATTGCTTTTATTCATATCTTATTGTCTAATCTAACCTTATTCTAAAATTGTTATCATGGTTAAATAGTTAATGTACAATATGCAAAAAATAAACGAAACACCCTGAATAGTTTTGGATTCATTGATTTGTTCTTCGCGAACTAGGGATTCAATCTTAATGGTATAACGGGGTGACCTAAACTATGTTATTTAATTAGCCCTGATGATATTTTTAATACCTTTTATTCGACTGGTATGGATTTCTTACCCGTAAAATATAGGGGGTAGCAGCATTCTGGAAAATATGGTCCAGATAGTTCTGTCGAGAGGAAATTCAAAGTTTGGAATCCTTAACGTTTATCTTTCTTTTTGGGTATTTCACCATGTCTCTAGAATTTTTATGAGCAAATCGAAATTTTTTTTTCATGGAATTGTAGAATTTAATTATCCAAAGAAAATTCTTTGTTAAGAATTATTTCTAATAATTATTTCTAATAATTATTTTCGCTTTTCCAATCAATTCAAATTTTTTTAAATTATTATCAAGCAAAATAAATTATAATGATTATTTATTAAAATTGTATTTTATACTATAATTGTACTATATAATATAAAAATTGCATTTTTTGTACCATTAATAAATAATTTAACAAAAAAATTTAAATAATTTTTAAAGTCGTATTTTTACATAGTATTATTGGGTGCAATGATTTTTCGATCCTCTTAAAATATTCTCGAGCTATAGTGAAATACAGAAGACTTGAAATATCTTTAAACAGATCAAACTGTCGACTCCTCTATCGGGATCTGATTTCAATCCTTAAAATAATGATGAATATTTCTGGTTAGGCATTAGAACTAATAAGATTGAACCCTAGAAATTAAAAATATGATCATTAGATCAAAAGTTATTCAGTGTGTTCACTTTTTAGTTCCTTGTACCATATATGATTCTCGTAAATATACAGGATGCATATAAATTAATGTGATGTATTGAGTTAAAAATATGGTTCAGTATGACAAAATTCTATTTTCTTGTAAATAACATTTTCAATGGGAACTGTGTAAATCTGAGTTTATTCCTGAGTCGTGTAATATCATTTTGTTCTTTAAAGTTGAGTTATAAGAAATGTGTCTTCGATAGACTAAGCCGCAAAAATCCTTAGAATAGCATTAGCATTCGAATTACGCTTCATTGTTTCAGTTAACAAATATGTAGTAACTTATTACATTTATTGTATTTGCCTTATTTTTTAAAAAAAAAATTCTCAATGTATCACATGGCAAGGAGTTCTAAACTCCTTAAGAAACATAAGTTTCAATGTGTGAAAATCCAATTCCTTCGAGGAAAAATTATGACCATTCAGAGAAAGTGCGTTTTAGCGTTTCATTCCTTAATTTAAAATATCATTCGTAATAAGTATATATTATTTGTGACTGGATGGCGCAGTTGGTTTGTCGTCGGCATTCTGAGCCCAAGTCTGCAGGTTCGATCCCCGGCCCAGACACCGGACATTCGGCATGCAGAAAATCCTCAACGGCCACGTTGTATGATTCTGCGGCATGTAAAAGATTCCTGGAGTGCCTTATTGGCTCTAAGCATTTCCGGCAAAATTAAATTCCTTGTGCACTTTAGCATCTAAATAGAGTCTCGATGCTACCATCTAGTGTGGCAGAAACTAGACGTCCAAATTAACATGGCCAACGGTATCTCACCCATTGTGGTGGTCCTGAAGGAGTGGATACCACTTCTGGAGAACCCCACTAGGTCTGCTCATCGGGAAGACTGATTGTGCAGCTCATAGAAAATAAAAAAAATTTCAATATTAATTGATAAGCATATTTGAGGTCACTCCTTTGAGCCATTAAGAACAATATTTAGTTCGTGAAAATTCGATCATTAGAGCAAAAGTTACCAAGGGTCATATCGTCTCTTGCACACTGTACCTGGTATTTTCATTGTTATCTTATATCTAATTTACATCTCGAGAAATTACTATTGGAATTAAACCCGGATTTTAGAAATACGCATAACGATTGCAATGTCTAAAGGTGCCCTTACGTCTGTTGTTTTTCTAACCTACGAATCAGTTTTCTGTTTTGTTATTCAGGAAAAAGTTGTTTCACGTGGAGTGATTACTACTCCTTCGATATATTTTCCTAACTTATCCCTATATTTATACAGGAAAGAATGTATTACCTCCGTGTAAAGTCCAGGGCCACTATACGCCTGGAATTTTTTTTATTTATTCAGTAGTTATTTATTATTTTTGAATAATTTCTGTTACAATTTATTGATCGAAATGTGTTCTATTGAACCAAATTTTAAATTCGAATTTTGTATTTTAGAAGTTAAGCTTTGAAAAACTTTAAAAAAAAAAACACATTTGACAGATATAGAAGATCATTTTGGTACTAAAACAAGTATCATAGTATCAACTGGAAGCCATTTTGTGACAAAATTGGGAAGAAAAATATATTTGACAAAGATTATCGTTTTGGTTTTATAATATAATCATTAACTAGTTAAATGCCACGCTAATTTTACATGATTTGCCCGTCTGGCCAAATAACTACACACTAAATTTGCAAATATTAGACAGATTGTGCAAGCTTTTCAAAAGGTTTAGCATGACATATCTGAAAAAAGTGGTGAATTATATAAGCTTACGAATTGCTTAGAAATAATGGTGAACAAAAATCTGCTAAATTGAATTTATTAAACCAAGAATCACAATTAATAAACTACCACTTGAAAACATTTATTCGCTGTCTGGAGCAAGTTGGCATCTCTGTGTATATAAGTAAAAGTATTTTTTTTTTGTGTTCTATATTGCATTCATTTCTTCAAAACAAACCATTTTAGTAACGATAATATTAAAAAATTAAAAATTTACTCGAATTTTGTGTTTCGAATAATCTTGACTTCACCGGTCACCGATGACCCCCGTGTCGCTACGAACAAACTCTGCCTGTCACCGGTAAGTCCCATGGCATTCAACGAGTTAATATTGAGCCAGATAGTTTTAAGAACAAAGTCATTCTCATGTATATGAGCAAAAATAATCTACTAAACAGAGATTATCGTTTCGATAAGATTAGTACTATATAATTAGTATGGAGACACACAAGTTTTGATTTAGGGCCATTGTGTGGCAACGTATACAAAAACTACACTCTATAACAAAAAAAAAAAAAAACGCGCCGAGAAGAAGTTGTCCGATTGAAACGAAAATTGGTGGATAGGAAGACAATGTACAGAATAGTAAATGATTAAAATTTCAGAACAATTGAATAATTTATTGTAGAGTTACAGTAACAAGTTCAATAAGGTGTTGACCCGCCTCTAGCCTGGATGCAAGCTGCCACACGGCGTGGCATAGACCGATAAAGCTCCCGGATGGTCTCTTGCGGTATTTCCTACCAATTGTCGAACGAGGTCATCAACATTCCGTGCCAGATGCAATCGCCTTCCCATCATATCCCAGACATGCTCGATGGGAGAGAGATCTGGTGATCTGGCGGGTCAAGGAAGAGTTTGACAAGCTTTCAGACAGTTCATAGCAACACGTGCCGTATGTGGTCTGGCATTGTGCTGCTGAAAAACCAGCCCAGGGCGCTGCAANACAAAAATACTATATTTAACTGAGATTATGGTTTCGGTACTATAATAAGTACCATAAATTGCATCAAGGTGGAGAATTTTCGGCACAGAGTCATTGTTTGACAAATCATAAGAGAATAAATGATGTAATTAATAGAGACTATTGTTTCGGTTTTATAACAAGATGACCTTTAATTTCGAAACAGAGATTTTCAGGTCCCGAAACTTTCTCTGAGAATCCACAAGAATAAAATTAATGCAATAAACAGAGAATATCAATTCGATACTATAGTAAGTTCCGTATATCATTAGTATGGAGATGCAGAAATTTTTACTGACTGAGTCATGTTGTGACAACGTATACGAACAAAAATAATATTGCTAACAGAGATTATGGTTTCGGTCCCATAATAAGTAACGCAATTCTATCGAAGAAGAGAATTTTCGGCACAGAGTCATTCTTTGACAATATGTAAGAAAGAAAATAATGTAGCAAATAGAGACTATCGTTTCGGTACTATGACAAGGTGATCATTAGTTACAAGAAGGAGAGCTCTTGCCACAAACGATGGTACTTGCTCAGCAGTACTAAAATGATATTCTACGCATATTAACAGCATTATTTCTGTTTCTCTACATTGTTGCTCTTTTCTATTTAATATTTAAACTTTTTTTTTCGCACAAGTTATTAATACAAAATTAACGCTACCTCTGCGCATTGTTGAAAATCCATATTCTTCAGAGCTTCGCACTGATAGTTGGCGCGATTGGAAACATCACGCTTTTCAGCTGTAGCAGAATTACACGGATTCTTGGCTTCGGCTTCATCTATACAAGCTGTAAAAATACAAACATATAGTTAATAATTAATTTGAACAGTGAAAGGTTATTTTACATTTACTTTATCGCGAAAAAATTCTTAAATCTATAGATGAGTTTTCTTTAAATTTTTTACGAAGTGAAATATACTTAATATGAATATTATGTTACGAGAAATTTCCTGCGAAATAACATTTTTATTATATACTAACGATTTATTAAAACAATGACTATTTTTTTCCTCAAGAGAAAAGCAAAAACAAAAATTATGCATTTGTCTAAACTAAAGTGCAAAATGTGACCTAGTCTCATTCATTTTTGTGTTAAAATTTAAGTGCAAAAATTTTAAATAAAGTTTTTAATACTCTAATTTTTCTCATTTTTTAAAAAAAAAATAAAGAGTAAAAAATAAATAATAATTTAAGATTTTCAAGATTTACGATGCCTTATTAATAAAAAAAATAGTTACAATTCTTGTGATTAAAAATCACGTTCTCTTGCCTATTACAGTTTTTAAAACAACTTCATATTAAAACTTGTTTTTAATAATCTAAAAAGGGCACACTTTAAATTATTCCACATATTAGAGGACACTTATTGTTTCACTTTACATAACTAACCAATTTCATTAATGCATATGAAATAAAAAAAATCTTAAAAAAATATTCAATTTTAACCATAGCATTGAACATTTGGTATTACTATTAGAAAAATGTTCGACATAAGTGTACTTAATTTTCAACTGCATTAAATGCATAAAAAAAATAAGAAAAGATAGTACTTTTCAATTAGAAACAAATTTAGTACTTTACTAAATATTTAGTGCCAGGTTTTCAAAGATTTCTAGTATAGTTAGCGGTTATTGGTAAAACGGCACAAAAATAATGTATGATTTTTGAAATTTTTTTTTCAAAGTGAGTCCTTAGCGGTCCTAAAAAATATAACTGACACGCTACAGATTATTGTTCTTAATTTTGTCTCATTTAAAATACTTTTCCTTATTCTTAACTTACACAAACGTTCTATTTTATAATTTTAATTGATAATTATCATCTTATCAAACTATGAAACCTTAGTCACCGTTGCTTACACAACTACAACAGAATAAGATGCAAATTAAAATTGCGAAGATGAAGCATTTGACTCAGATTTGACGTAAGGTGGTTACGAAATGTTATAACAGACAAATACAGTGGAAAATGGTAAATACTTCAATACGGTAACATAAACAAATGTCACAGGCAATAGATTACTCTGCGTTGTTTAGAGTGAAATTTGTCAAACATTGAACATTTTTTGATGAAATTATGGCTAGATGACTGAGGAGTATTTTACATACTTTCTTAGATTTTCCTCAACTATTCCAGATTTAACTCGTTAACTATTCCAGATTAATATGTTAAGCGCTCTCTTTTCAGTATAAATCCCTTCTTAACATTGCATAATATTTCATTCAGGGTAAATTTTGAATCGGGCACATTGTGTGACATGAAAATTGAAAGGGAGAGAGGTACCAGCTAAGGCGTTGTTCGCGTCATTTGCGCGGTGTCAAAATCACGTGTCTTTCCTATCAACGAAAGGCAGATAACGGAAAAAAGGGTCTAGCTGCCTGGTTATGGTTGATTAACCTGAATACGTAAAGTGTGTAAAAATAACAAACAGTATAAAGGCCTGTTTACACGGTCCAAGTTCTTGAATCCGAGAAATTGGAAGAATTTCTCTGTTTTAGAAATTGGAAGATTCGTCGACACTATCCAAGTTCTTGAATGTCACTGTTTGGTCGAGAGAAAAACTCGCGCATGCGCTTTGTTCATATTCAACATTATGAAATAATGCTTACATAAGTTTTAAACTACTAAATAAATTCAAATAAAATCATAACACAAATAAACCGCAACAGATCAATTTATTTAGACTAAAATATATGAAAACCGACAACAAAATGACATAATTTGCTGCCTGCTTGTTGACGTCACAAAACCTAAGACGCTGATTGGCTAAGGGAGAAAAAACTTGGAAGGAAAGTTGAACATGCTCCACTATCGTCCAAGAAGTTGCACCAAGTTCTTGGATGTTTGTTTACGCGATCCAAGCTCAAAGCAAAACAGGTTTCCATCAATATCAATCAATCTCTGTCCAAGAAATTGGATCGTCTAAACAGGCCTTAAGTCTAAAAGAGAAAATTTTCCTAAACAGCGGAAGAATCAGATTTCTGGTGCTCCCAGTGATTTTTCTTTCACTTATTTTGTAGTTTTTGTTAAAACTTGAAAACGTAGTTACATAGTTTCTTTCTATTTTCAGTTTTAATATCTTATTATTCGTAGAAAATGACTAATTTGCTTAAATAAATCCTTTTCAGTAATTTTTTTTTCGTTTCGCACGCGCGTCTTTTACTGACAGTTTCAGCACAATCATCATTTTTGTTTGTGTGATGAATCTTATATTGCATTTTATAACCGGCATTGAATAGCCGACCCGGTTCTAAGTTAACGACTACCTGTGTTAAAATTAGCAACCTTGTAATTTCGAATCCAACCAAGAAAAACAAAAGGGAGCTCCTTAATTAAGTATTGGGGAAAAACTATCCTTGATCTCTAGCCACAACAACCTGAAAATCGAAATAAATAACAGAAAGAACAGAAACGACAGAATAAACGTATTGCTGTTTTATATTAACTGTGTCATTTCGGAATCCATTCTTTACATAGTTGTTCATTTACTTTAGGGAACACGCGAAAAATTATACTTTTACCTTTTGTTTTTGTATCAGAATTTTTGTAAGTTGCAATCGCGCAAACTGGCATTTCGATAATAGTTTTAAATTCTTGTAAATTCACTGCAAAAACTGAGGAAAGTCATTATAGAAAATAACAAATGTCTTAGAATATCTCGCAAAAAGAAATGATCCAATATTAGTTAGAGCTAGTAAGGCCNGAATCCGAGAAATTGGATGATTCGTCTACACTGTCCAAGTTCTTGAATGTCACTGATTCGTCAAGGAAAATCTCGCGCATGCGCATTGTTCATATTCAACGTTATAAAATAATGCTTGCATAAGTTTAAAATTACTAAATAAATTCCAATAAAATCATAATAACACAAATAAACAGCAACAGATCAATTTATTTAGACTAAAATATATGAAAACCGACAAGAAAATGACAATTTGCTGCCTGCTTGTTGACGTCACAAAACCTAAGACGCTGATTGGCTAAGGGAGAAAAAACTTGAATGGAAAGTAGAACATGCTCTACTATCGTCCAAGAAGTTGGACCAAGTACTTGGATGTTTGTTTACACGATCCAAGCTCAAAACAAAACAGGTTTCCATCAATATCAATCAATCTCTGTCCAAGAAATTGGATTGTCTAAACAGGACTTAAGTCTAAAAGAGAAAATTTTCCAAAACAGCGGGAGAATCAGATTTCTGGTGCTCCCAGTGATTTTCCTTTCACCTATTTTGTAGTTTTTGATTATACTTGAAAACATAGTTGCATTGTTTCTTTCTATTTTCAGTTTTAATATTTTATTATTAATTTGCCGAAAATGACTAATTTGCTTAAATAAATCCTTTTCAGTAATTTTTTTTCCGTTCCGCACGCGTGTCTTTTACTGACAGTTTCAGCACCCTCATCATTTTTGTTTGTGTGATGTATTTTATATTTCCTTTTATAACCGGTGTTGAATAGCCGATCCGGTTCTAAGTTAACGACTACCTATGTTCAAATTAGCAACCTTGTAATTTCGAACCCAACCAAGAAAAAAAAGGGAGCTCCTTAATTAAGTATTGGGGAAAAACTATCCTTCGTTGAAGATTTTTTGATAGAATTAACCCGTATTTGTGCTACAAGAAGAAAAACCACAAAAACTTCCGATGGTTAGCTTGACAGCAAAGGGAGTTCCTCCAGATATGGATTTTCTACCACTGAAAATAAGTACGGTAGTACTGCGGTTGGAGTGAGCCTGGTGCAGAATTCGAATCGACCAGACATTGCGGTGATTTGAACCTGGGTCACCTCATTAAGAGGCGACCAATCTATCCCCTGAGCCTTTACGGCTCTTGAGTGGTACTTTAAACTAGCGAAATCTTTCAACTCGCTTTTTCATTGGAATATTTCCGCTAGGGCCACAACAAGCAGTCTTTAGTTTTTTAAACTTGGCCCTTAAAAAGTTCTTCACTTAAAAAACAAAACAACCTATTTTTCAATGTTTGGTACATTTATCACTATTTTCAGCTTGCAATTTCAAATCATGATATCTTCTTGTATTAACTTGACGATATTTTTTTCGTTTTGAGAACAATGCACCTGCATTGTTCTACGCGTTTGATTTCTCGTCATTGCCTCAACCATTGAGCTGTGTTAGAAAAATCTTTCATAACATATTTCATTAATTCCCATAGAAGGTTCATAATGTTTATAGAGGGATTTCAATTGATTTGTTCTTATGCAATAGTCAAAGCTAATCATTAAATACGGTATTATTTAAAAAAAAACCTGGTACGAGATTGCTGATCATTTGAACTGGAAATAAGTACTTCAATCACTTAAGAAAACAAAGTAAGACTCGGTTAAAAATATGGCTAAGGTAAAATTGTGAAACACACATTAGTCTCTTTGTTTAATAGTCACACGCAATTTAAATCAAAATAATGTTTTGCTTTCAATTATTTCGGCAAATATTTTTGATCACCAACAAGACAATTTCTCGAATTTAATTGCAAAATATGATTTATTACTTGCCTATATTCGGATCTTCTTCTTTCCAGCTGTTGGCAAAGTAGTAAATATCAGAAGTTCGGGTGCCATCTTGCGCAATAAAATCATCCTCCAATTCTGCGTCATAATTGCCACAAATGCCTTGCGTACGTCTTTGAACAACAGGATCAGCAACCAATAGCACAGTATTCTAATTAATGAATAATTTTGTTTTAAAAGCTTTTAATTATGAGCTATTTTCTATGTCTGAAATATTACAAAAAATGCACCAAAATAGTTTCAAGTATTGCTACGTAAATGATTGTGGCGCCATCTATCAAATAATTTTTATATCATGAACATTAAAATTATTTACGGCTGAATATTAAATTTTATTCTTAAAATCTTCAACCGCGTACTCAACGTAGCTAAAGTTTTTAAAGCCGCTTCATAATCTGACTTCATGTAGTAAAAGTCAATTCAATTAGTAAGTTTGACTACAGTACAATAGGTTTATGTATTCCTCAAACAGATCTTATTCGAAGATGATGAATAAAATAGAGAATAAAGATGATGAATAAAATAGAATTAATAAAAATAGAATGAATAAAAAGATGAAAGTTAAAGAAAGGATTTCAAATCAAATTTATTGAAAGAAATAATGTTTTGAAATTTAATTTAGAATATTTTAAAAAGTGCTTAAAAAGTAGTGTTTTCAGAAATGCTTCTACGCTATATTTTCTGTTTGGAGCTGTAAAAAATACACAAGACTATAGAAAGTAAATAAATTTTAAAATATGTTAAAAATGTTTGTAAAAAGTGAATAAAGGTTGCAAGTTCTGATCAAAAGTTGTAAATTTACAGTATTTAAATGAGGGAAAAAAAGTATAACTTTGATAAAAATCAATATGGAAAATCTTCGGAACATTAAATAACCAGAGTTTGAGCACTAATCGTTCAGAGGGATAATTTAAATTTTAGTGGAACTATAATTCGAACCCTGATTATAGATTCATATTTTCAGTTTTATTTTCGATTAAATCAGATTCTTAAATTGAAGATTTATTTTTAAATCATTATTTTAGAAAAGTTAATGATTCACAAGTCATTGATATAATGATTATACCTCAGAGTTTATCCATATTGAATATCCAGAGTGTGTTCTAGCTACGAGGTATCTGCCGACATATTCTACAACTACATTGTTGTCTTGGAAAGGAACATCAAAACCTATACTGTTTCGACTTACTCCCTCATCATACGAGAGCATGTACCTAAAATAAATAATTAAAACTTTTATGCAATGCTTATTTATGAGCAAACCTAAATTCAAAACGCAAAAAAGTTTGACGTAAAAATCGCAACGTTTGTAAAAATCACAGTGTTTTACTCATACATCCGAAATGACAAAACTCTTTCAAAAATATTGCAAAAACGTGTCAAAATTGTTTAAAATACTACTACGTCAATGATTGTGGCGCCACCCATGACAGAAATAATTATTTTATTAGAAGTTGTAAAATTATTTATGAATGTTTTTCAAATTTTGTTTCATTTATGAACTTCCCCAGCGTGCTCTGCATAAGTTAATGTCTTTAGTAAAGTTCTAAATGTAAGTAGAGTGTTCATAAGTTCTGTACTTATCTTCATAAACTGTGTAATTACACAACGATGCTTCCAAAAAATNTTCAATTTTACTGGAATTTTTATGAACATTTAGCATAAAAAATTTTTCATTTTATAATTTCTTCCTTTCTTGACTGACCATCATTCTACTTTGGTCAAATCTACAAAAGTACCCCTCTATCACTACTTCCTGCCACCGTCGCTCTCTCTGTAACAATCTCTCTCTACCAATAGCTTCGCGAGAATCCTTATCTAGGTTCGCTGACCTCACAGAAACACTAGCGAGCGTTATAGGGAGTCATTTTAAAATTTGCTTTTTTCTGTGGGTTTCGTGAAACATGGCTTTGAGTTCAAGACATTGTGAAAATTTCCCAGGTGACTTTTGTTATACATGCGGCGAATATAGTGTAGTTAAAAATCGCATGAGGAGCATTACAGACTGTGTAAGACAACTTTACCTCGCATATTTTGACATGAAACTCGGAGATCAGGACAAATCTTGGGCACCTCATAAAGTTTGTGTGCAGTGTCTCAATGATCTACGCTTATGGCATCAAGGAAAGAAGACTGCTTTACGATTTGGAATTCCTATGATGTGGAGAGAGCCCCAAAACCACTTTGATGATTGTTATTTTTGTTCCTGCCATGTTCGTGGGTATAACCGAAAAAATCAAAGACTAATATCTAAACCTGGCTCTCGTCCTGAACGAAATAAAATATATCGACCACAGTTAGACCATTTGCGGTGATTTGAAAGTTATCTCCATGCTTCTTGGTTAATAAGGGGGGTTTATAAAGTACCCATGTTTCATTTGTGAGTGAGACAGCCGTGACAAGACTCAACATTGGGTCAAAAAAGAATGGCCGAAAAGACAAAATCTCAACCCAGGCACTAAGAACGTTATTCGAAACAGCTTAGTTGATCCGAAAAGAGTATTGTTACCTCCGCTACATATAAAATTAGATGAAATGAAGCAGTCTGTCATGGCTGTTCCAAAAGATGGCAATTTTTTCTAATACCCGTGCAAAAAGTTTTCATTTGTATCCCAAGCTAAGTTGAAAGAAGTGAATATTTGTTGGTCCAGATATCCGCAAACTCATGAAGGATAAAGAATTAGAGACTAACATGACAGAAACTGAAAAAGAAGCTTGGGTTGCTTTCAAAGATGTCGTCAGTAAATTTCTGGCTAATTACAAGGATCCTGATTATAAGGAAGTTGTAATGAAAATGCTGGACAAATTTAAAGCGTTGGGTTGCTCCATGAGTGTAAAAATGCATTTCCTTCACTCACATGTGGACTTTTTCCATGAAAATTTAGTAGCAGTTAGTGAAGAACAAGGGGAAAGGTTCCATCAAGATATCAGAGATATTTAGCGTAAATATCAAGGAAGATGGGACAAGAACATGCTCTCTGACTACTGTTGGATGATAACTCGGGATAAACCTGAGATTAAGCATGAAAGAAGATCATCAAAAATAAGTTTCAGAGGAAAACGAGCATATACTTAAATAGAAACTTTTCTCATTTGTTTTTTGCTTGCTTTATTTGTTTTGTTTTTTGTTTCAAACTTTCATATACACATACACAATATTTGTTATTCTTGGTTAATCGTTAATTTTACGTAAGTTATCTCAATGAAAACAAATTAAAATGGTATGTTGGTGATTTTCTTCTAGAAACTGATGTAAAAAGTTTGAACACAAAGAACTTATTGTTTTTCTCCTGACCAGAGATGACTTATGCGATCTGGTAATAGTAATTTTTATTCATTTTAACCTATAAAAAATTAGCTGATAGCTCAAAAACCAATTTTCTTTCACAAGATTAAATTTTGCATAGATCAAAATGAATGACGAGAACCGTTACCGGATAGTGCATGCAAAATTATTTGAGAGAATTCCTTTCCAAATAGGATTTTAGTAAAAACATTAATATCGATTTTATAAAAAAATCCTGATGTGATTGGGGAAAATGAAGGTAATTTTCGAAATCAGCACATCAAATAACATATAAATCAACAATAACTTCTCTTGTATTTTTCAAAAAGTTCAATTTCGCAGGCTTGTGTTATTTTATTAGAAGTTGTAAAATTATTTATGAATGTATTTCAAATTTTGTTTCATTTATGAACTTCCCCAGCGTGCTCTGCATTAGTTAATGCCTTTAGTAAAGTTCTAAATGTAAGTAGAGTGTTCATAAGTTCTGTACTTATCTTCATAAACTGTGTAATTACACAACGATGCTTCCAAAAAATATATTATTTAATCTTAAACTTATTGTGGCGCCATCTTTTAGCAAAATCAGTCATTTCAACTATACTAAAACTTTTAGAAACATGTATAATTCTATCAAAATGTTTCATTCCAGATTCAGTGAAATTTTTTGTGAGTACATGGAAGTTTTGTCATGTTCATGGAAGGTAAAAATGGTATTTCTGAAGCGTATAATTTCGCTTCGCAGATTCATAATTAAAAATTATTTAACCTCCAGTATAGTGTCAAATAAATTAAAATCGTATCGCACGTAGCTTTAAGCTATTTAATATCTCTTTAATGTAACCAAAATAAAATAATTATAAAAATGTCGCCTTCTGTAATTTACAAAGTAAATTTTTCTTATTTCCCTATCCTTTTATAAAATGATTTACTCTAGACTTAATTAACTTATCCAATTCGTTAGCAATTTTTCCTGTTAAAAAGAAAGTTAATTATGCTTAATTAAGTTTGTTGGTTCAAATTTTACTCTTAATTATTCTTTATTTTGTATTTTCTTTTTCGAACAATGAAATCTTCTCCGTCTGAATCTCAAGTAGGTTTATCTTAATTTTTTGTTTACAATTTCTGCCGCAAGTGGTTTTAAAACAACTAATTAGATACAGTGACAAAAGTAATAAATACCAATCTGGTATACATTATTTAGAGAAGCATCATATACCTTTATTTAAACAAGTATTCGTTTATCTATATAAATTATTTAAACTAGTATACTTTAATTTCAGTACTTGAATAAATAAAGAACACAATTTAGATGGACGTTTTTTTTAATTTTATGTACACGATAGTCAGTGAAAAGGGTATAAATTAAGTTGTGGATGAATGGTTTTTAGGTATTTATTTTCACACTATTTATAGAGATAATAACATTTTTAAAGCGTGTATTAAGTTGAAAAAAGTCTTTTTTTTAATCAAAGTCCTTATGGGACCAATCGGGGAACAACATTTGGTAAACGACATACATTTAATTGTCTGTTGTAACAGATTATAGTTGCGGCAGCCCCTAAATTTCATTACTTCATAACATAAAATTACATGGGTTACTCAATTTACTTAATTAATTACATGGGTTGCGCAACTGAAAAGGAAATTCCTGCTAGTTTCAGAAACAGAGCAAAGAGGGCAGCGAAACCTTTCAAAGTTATGAAATTAGATATTAGTGTATTGCAGATAGCATACTACTGAATAAACAGTTCACATGAGAGTACTTAAGGTGAATGTAAGGGCATATCAAAAATGAATTTGACTAGTACCGATCAGTCGATCGTAGCATTGTTTTTAGTAGCAGAGAGTGGACATTATAAAGACGTCTATTTGCGAGTTGTGGCTGTAGCAAGACGAACAGCTGTAATAAAATGGTGAAAACATTTTCGTAAATGGGTTGACATGAATATCGAACATGCCAAAACTATAATAAGCAAACGCTATGTGATCTGCAATTAACTCATAGCTGGTTGATTAAATGATTAGAGCTAATTGAAAGGTCACAATTCGCGGCATCCATTTGTTTTTTTTCTAATGACAATTGGACAAGCCAAGGTCGCTATTCATTGGCCTTTTGCAAATTAAGTAAGGAACGTGTGCCTTTCAATTGACAAGAGACTTATGCAATAGTGAAAGTGTTTCTTAGATCAGAACACCACGGATGAATGCACCACTCATTTGTGAGGCCATTTCCTCAATTTAGACATAAATCTGGAGGGTAAAGATTTTACAATTACAATTTTGTTTCCTCTGTACCCATGGTACTGATCGGCGACCGACCACAGGGCTTTCGATTCCATAGATTTTACATGCACGTACATCGCTTGTACTCGATGGGTCGAATTTCAGCCCTATGACATGAGTTCTATTCTCTAACTACTAGGCTACCACGGCCTGTATAACATACCATCAGATTACAATAACTGTGTAATCAAGTTTAGTCACTTAAAACCGTACGAATGCACATATATGCGCAGTTTGGTTCTAAGCAAATAATTTTACATTCACTTTGTATGCTTCCATGTGAACTGGGTGATCAGTTTTAAGGAATCTGCAGTAATATTCCCCTACCCTCTTTTCTAACTCTGAATATTGCTGTTGCTATTCTTACTTCATTTCTGACTTTATCACTCGTTGCACTTTCTCAATTTGGGCAACCCTTATACTTTAAAATTTATTCCATATAATATCTTGAATAAGATGATTATGACCTACATATCAAATATTATGACTACATAATTTCGCTAAATGAAATACCATAAACATACTTGTAGTGGGCATCTTGTATGCTAACATATCTTGAACATGGCAAACTTCCGTTGCAGTTGCTTCGCACCATGACTTTGATGTCACCGTCGTCGCTTTTAGAGATTACGTGCCAACACGTGGAAGGATAGGTGAAAACCTCGCCATCAAATGTTCGAAAGTGATAGAATCCCCAAACTGAGCAAATACCTTTGTAATCTGATGATTCTATTTGATAATCGAATGATTAGAACTTGGAAAAATGTGTGAATTTCAATTAAACACTCTTAAAACAATAAGCTGTACCATTATGATAATTGCATTCACATATGGAACAAAATTTCTATCTAACAAATTCTTTTGAAAAAAGAAGTTCACAGATAAGTAGTTAACTGAAAAGTTTACTGACACCCATTAACCTATAGTTTAAATGGATTAACGGGTACCAGTAAATTATTAAATATAAAATTATAACGAAAATAAGTTCTTAGAGTTGTCACTTTCAGTTTTAGGTTTGTACTTGAAACCTGGGTTTACATGAATATTCATGAGCTGACTGGACTATTTAACGAATAGATTCCAATATCCCGTTTACAACTAGTCAAACTTAGAGTAATCGCTTCCCTTCACTGGATTGTATAACAGAGTGTTCCTAATCACTATCTTTCAAATATGGTTTTTTAGAATCTTCGTAAAATTGAAGAAAACTATGTATTGATTAAAAGGTTGAAAATAAACATTAACGTAAAAAAAGCATTACCAGAATACAACGAATCAAGCTAGATTAGAGAGCAATGGAGATAAAAATTTGCAAAAAAACATTGCTTTCGTGAATAGAAGATGAACAGTGGTTCGCTGGAAAAATCGAACGTGTTTCGTTTTCATCGACAAAACTTAATAAATAAACAAAAATAAACAAATAAATGAATTAATAAGAAAACAATAAATAAATGAAAATAAATAAATATAAATAAATTAATAAAATATACAAATAAGTTGAAATAAATAAATTTAAATATATAAATAAAAATGAAAAGCAAATATATAAAAATGACATGTTTTACGAATTTTAATAAGGCATTTCTTTTCTTAATTTCTCTGAAATGCTGTTTGTTTTAAGACATTTACTAATGGTAAGTACAATAAAATTTAATTTAAAAGTGTGAAATGTGCAAGTTAAATAAATGTGGATAAAATTTCAAGTATGGTAACTAGTTACGGTATTTAATTTTGATTAAGCAAGCTCATTTTAAAATTTATGTTTTACTTAACCAAGTATTGTATTTGGTATTACTGATACGCAAAATAAACCAACTATAAACTACACCTTAAAAATGTGCCACAAGTTAAATTATATATTATTTAATCGTTGTTGTGGCTATCTTAGTTGGCTGTATTGAGTAAAAATTTGAGATATACCGTGGAATAAAGTGGAACAAAAATATAAATTTTAAAATTAGAAAATAATAATTTTAATTTTCTTAAAACAAATATACATACTCTCTTTATTGAAGAAGTCAGGTAAACCATCATTTGCTTTATCCTGGAAAGAGAATTTAAATTAAAAAATAAAATATTTGAATTAAAAATTTAACAATTGCATTAATAACTTAATCGTAACTTATAAAAACATATAACATAATCTCAGACAGCAATCAACTTTGAAGCAAACGTTGTATTTGTGGTTTCTTATGTATGACACTAAAAAGCTGACTGTAACGTTTACGCAAAAGGTTCAGAAATTTTCTTGGATTTTTATTAGTGTGTGTTATAGACAAGAGTAATTACAAAGTGGCTACTCCATTATGTCCACCCCTTGAACATCGCGTTTTAAAGCTCTTTTAAACAGTTAATGTTTTATTTATCGTTGATACTAGATATATACTAGATGTTGATTTTAAGAACCATGCGAGGTTATGCTGGATGAATAGAACTTTTCAACAGTGCATGTCGGAATGATTGTGATCTTAGATGTTGGATACGTCTTTCAATTCCATCCCACAAATGCTCAATAGGTTTGAGATCTTAAGCACCATGCGAGATTACACTGGATGAATAGAACTTTTCAACAGTGCATGTTAGAATGATTGTGATCCTAGTTGTTGGATACGTCTTTCAATTCCATCCCACAAATGCTCAATAGGTTTGAGATCTTAAGCACCATGCGAGATTACACTGGATGAATGGAACTTTTCAACAGTGCATGTCGGAATGATTGTGATCCTAGTTGTTGGATACGTCTTTCAATTCCCTCCCACAAATGCTCAATAGGTTTGAGATCTTAAGCACCATGCGATATTATACTGGATGAATAGAACTTTCCAACAGTATATGTCGGAATGATTGTGATTATAGTTGTTGGATACGTCTTTCAATTCCATCCAACAAATGCTCAATAGGTTTGAGATCTAAGGACTTTTAACACCCTCTAAGCAAAGTGAAGTTCTTCTAATCATTTATTATTACAATATTAGCCCACACATTAACCTGTTCAAAGCCCTATACAGTGGGATGAACCGCTTATTAGTAAAAAGATGTACTGGTTTATCAATTGAGTTTTAGGAATGATGTCTAAGTCTCAATTGCGTACGAAATAAAGACTCAACACTAGATTTTTATAATCCAAACAGTGACGCAATAGCTGATTTGAGTGAAAATATCAGGTGGTCACAGTCGAATAGCAGCTCAGTGCAAAAAGTACTGCAAGTTATTAAAACATGACTTTGCAACGCAGGAAGATTTTAGTAGGAAAAATCCATAAAAATTTTGTAATTGTTTGTATGTTCAAAAATGTTGCTTTTAAATGCTTTGATATTTAAGGCTGCTTTTGAAAGCTCTATCTTCGCATAAAATAACGTTTTTTGTGTGCATAATATGGTGCTTTCAAAATTGCAGTGAGGTTGCAGCGAGTTATTTTTGGCTGTTAAGTTTAGTCTGCAACACCATCGTTAATTCTGAAAAGGGCCCAAAACGTCACGATGAAAAAAATTAAGTAAAAATAAATCTCGTTTGAGATACATTTTTAAATTTTTAAAAAATAAACCAACGCTTCATAATCTTGGCTCATAAAAATAATGAATTATTCATTGATTTTGATAATTTTCTTATAGGCTGAAAAATATCACCAGATTATCACCAGATTATTTTTCAATTCTAAAGACGGATTAGCCAGCAGAGTGGTATATATATTTTAAAATCATAGCTTTTCTTCTCAAGTGTAAGACATTTAAACCGTGGTTATTTTTTTAAATTTCGTTTTGCGAAAGAATTTCGAAAGTACTGTTAAAAGGATTGATCACAAACCTGGTTGTTGACGTATGCCATTAAGGCAGAGGGGATGCAATTGTTCTTGTTTTCCAGTGGCGCCATCTATGGCCAAGAATTCGACTTCTGCCACACAAAGCGTCACACCCGTTTATAGGGAGGACCCATCCATACATCCATTCATTCATCCACAGATCGTAATTTTGACCTGAATCAGAGAACGATCAATCTCCAATTCAGTACCCCCAGAGGTATTGATTTGTTATGGGAACATGGAGGACTTTGAGACTCGACAAATTTAACGTGTATCATTCACCATTTACTACACGAGAAGACTTCGACCGGCAGGGATCGAACCACAAACCTGGTAGTTTTAAAGTTAAAAATCATTACAATTTAAGTGATTTATTGTTGTCAAAAATGATAACGACAGTCTTTATGCCTTAAAAAGATTTTAACATGTGATATTTATGGAGCCGAATTGTCGTTACCTCATGTTTTTTGACTACTTCATAAACATTGCGGTTAGTTTTCTGTCCATAGCTTCCGTGCTCATCAAACTCGTTCTCGTGTTGCGTTATGTCAAACTGCTCGAGGCCCTGCTCTTCTCGGGATGGGACACGTTCCAACTTAGTTTCGTATTGATTTTGAACATTGTGGCTTGATCCAACTTGGAAGGCATCATCCTTTTCGACGAAGTCATAATCTTCATCAATGGAATTCTGACCTAGATTATATTGGCCGTAATCGTATGAACTCCTCGCCTGCTGTTCGTATCCACTCCTGGAAAATATATATATAAAAAAAATATTAAAATTTCAAATGTAAATACAGATTTTTTATTTCAGAAAAGGTAGAAAAAAATATTTTATGCGAATGTTGTCCGAATAAAATTTGGATTTAACATTTAAATAGAATGTTTTAGGAACTAGATATCTGAATAGTAGGCATATTAAGAAGTTAGAAATACTTAATTTTGTATTTAATATTGTTAGAAGTACGTAATTTTGAAACATGAAAATTTTAAACAGAGTAGTATTTTTCAATATGGTTATTTAAACTATTATTTTTTTAAGCTATAGATTTATAAAATTTTCCTGATTTAAAGGAGCAAAAATTGATTAGTGAAATACTTAATTTGGAATTTAATATTGTTAAAAATATTTAATTTTGAAACATAAAAAATTAAAACGGAATAATATTTTTCTATATAGTTATTGAAACTATAATTTTTTAAGCTATAGATTAATAAAATTTTCGTGATTTAAAGGAAAAAAATTGATTAGTGAAATACTTAATATGGAATTTAAGATTGCTGGAAGTATTTAATTTTGAAACATGAAAATTTTAAACAGAATAATATTTTTCAATATGGTTATTGAAACTATAATTTTTTAAGCTATAGATTAATAAACTTTTCGTGATTTAAAACAACAAAAATTGATTAGTGAAAATAAAAATATAATAATAAAAATTTCAAATATGAAATTTCCTGAAGTTTTACGCAAGCTCGAGATAAAGTGTTGTCGAAAATTACAGAATTTAGATAGAAAATAATTCCACAATGTATATTCTTTCTTATATCCCATCATTTTTGTTCTTTTCAACATTAATTAACTTCATCCTGTGTGATTTCGCCTGAAAGCAATTTTTATTTTTCTAAAAGTACTAACATCAAATTTTTTACTAGTTTTTAAATTTTCAATTTCCACAAAGAAATTTTCGGACTGTGAGACTGAGCATCCTATTAAATTAATTATTGATCAGAAAAAAATGCAAAGTAACTTACCGATGATGTTGTTGCTGATTAAAGCTTGAATGACTAGTCCTTGGGTCAATTAGTCTGTCTGAAAAATTTTAAAAATAGCAACATTATGTTCAAATACATTTACCTTTTACATCGAAAACATTGTAATGCATGCGAGGCATACTTTGATCGCATAAAGTCTAAAAATTGACTTATAATTTAGCTCGTTTCTGCAATATTTGAAAAGGTTTCTAAAGCAGCAAAGTGAATAAATTGCCCATTAAAAATTATGGACTGGTTAAAGAAAATCATTTTTACAAAATACGATTTTTTTGCCCAGGTGGAAAAAATATTGTCATAAAGCAGTAATGTATTCTATTTTAGGACTTTAAACGTTACAAAGCACTTTTTCAAACATTTAAAAAACGGAGCTTATTTTCTCCTTGGCTCCACAGTCCATGAAGAACATTGTACTCCTTTTTCACACACAGTTCCACTTTTTCAGAACCTTCTCCTTTATCTTCCGTTTTTTTTAATTTTCATCTCTTTTTAAATTTCTCTACTTTATTTAGCTATCTTTATCTTTGAAGTCCATTTTTTCTCTTTCCTGCTAGTCTTCCCCAGTGGATTTTTTATATTTTTCTTTCATTTGGTTTAGATCAGTGGTTTCCAACTGGTGGCCCGCGAAGCTTTTTTTGTGGCCCGCGAACTAAAATATATTAGTTTTTAATTTTTTTTCGTAAAAAATCTGTATTGGTTTAAAATACTTTTCTCGTTAATAAAAACTTAATTTCTTCGTTTCTGTGACATTTAACATACCAACGGTGCAAAAAAATTTATTTCTCAGGTTTTGCATCCAAGAAAATATTTATTCAAATACAAAAATAATCGTATATGTTGCTCTTTTTTATTTCAATTTTTTGTATTTTGTGAATATAATTTAGCATGTGTGTAAAATATTTACACACACATTTGCAAATTTTAAATTTAAAATGTAAATATCTATTCTCTGGTGGTTGCAGCAGACAAACCTCAATTTTCTCATTGAACATTTTGTGTGCTACTA
>NC_092211.1:16806710-16814440 GCF_043381705.1 Parasteatoda tepidariorum
AAAGTTTAAATTAAAGAAAAGTATATATATATATATATATATATAATATTATCAACAGCTGGTATATATATATACCGGCTGCTGATAATCTAGTAATTCTTCAGACGCAACGCGTAATGGGATTTTTAGGATCATTTTAAGTCATAGATTATGTGAAGTTTTTTTTAAAATTATTCTATGGGGCTTGGAAAGTAAAGTACGATAATTAAGACAATAATTTTCAAAAGATGAACTTAAACAACAGAAAATGACGTAAGAATTGAACTAGAATAATTGCATATTATTAAGTATAATATCTCTGAAACGTTTAAAAAATTGTTATTTGATGTAGGGGCGGTTAATGTGCTTGTAAGCGTTATTTCATTCGATGTTATATATATACGTATGGCATATTATTCAGATGACTATGCCATATAATAGTATTCTTATAACAATTTGCATGACAATGACAGTACATTATTTATACGATTATGAGTTAGATATAAGCTTGTAGTTGTTGTAGTTAATTTACGTCGCACTAGAGCTGTACAATGGGCTATTGGCGACGGTCTGGGAAACATCCCTGAGGATGATCCGAAGACAAGCCATCACAATTTTGATCCTCTGCAGAGGGGATGGCACCCCTGCTTCGGTAGCCCAACGACCTGCACGCTAAGTCGAGCACTTTACGGTAGAACAGTTTAACGAGGACCAATACCGCACACCCTCGGTCCCTACGCAGACTGATCCAAGTGGTCACCCACCCGCACACTGACCGCAACTAGTGATGCTTGACTTCGGTGATCTGCTCGGAACCGTGTCTTAACGATCAGTTCACTTAGATATATGGAATTATCCACACAATAATTATTTTCTTCAAAGACGTATAGATTTACATTACATATGACATTATCCACAGGTCACGATATTGACTCACCTCCGATGGCTAAAAC
The DNA here is from genome assembly GCF_043381705.1 of Parasteatoda tepidariorum. NCBI lineage: Eukaryota > Metazoa > Arthropoda > Arachnida > Araneae > Theridiidae > Parasteatoda > Parasteatoda tepidariorum. The sequence goes on from NC_092211.1 coordinate 16,807,643, forward strand.
ACATACTGGTTTTAAATCGGGCTCCCAAGTTCCGTCCAATCGACATTTGTAAACATTGATGTGGCCAGGTTGAAGTTTTTGACCAGGTTGGCATTTAACATTGCAGATGGATTCTTCCTTGTTATTCTGACATTCCCACGTGACAGACGCAAGTCGGCCATGGGCATCGCACAGAGAGATAGCTTAAGCACAAAAGAAATGGGTAAAATGTTACGTTTCAAAATAACTCAGAGATTGAAAGTAAACGCTTTGCAGAATAATTTCAGTTTCTTAAGTTTTATGAATTTAATAACGTGTTTAGAGAAATACTTTAATTATTACGAATTACTTAATATTTGCTTGGAATATATATTATTAGTAATTAATGTAAAAAAGTAGAGGCAAATTTTAGTTTATTCTGAATGAAAATTTTCTCTTACCCACTACTTTTCACTAAATGAAAAGATATTTGTTTTTCGAAAATTTTTTTTTAAATCTTTCACTATACCACATTTTAAGAAAAGATGATCCGCAAAAATTTGAAAACAAAAACAACATTAATAAGGAAAATTTATTATTAGGTGAATAGTTTTTCGTCTTATGTATCACTTCTTTTTTTAAAACAATATATCACGGGAAAACTAAAAGTTTTCACCATAAATATTTCGTGCTTTTATCTTAACCACTTTATTTTCGTTCTCGTCAAAATGACGAGCTGACGTTTTGTTCTCTTTCTCGAGTCAGTGATGACTCTGGACTGGAGCGTTTAAAAGTAAAACACCAAAAAATAAAAATAATCTATTTCTTATGACAGGAATCACTTTTATTTCTCCATCTATGCACCAGATGGCATTACAAGAGCATTTGTAACGTGCTTAGAGATAATAACGTTATTTTAAATTAGATGGCTTCCCTTCTTATTTCAAGTTAAAAATTAACCCAAAATATTAAAAATGAATGCATATATTTTATATACACTTAGCTGCATATAATTTTCCTGAATTTAAAAATAAGCAAATTTTTTTACCTTTTATTCAAAATTATGTGAGAAAGATATTGATTTTAAATGAGGAAACATTGAGACCATTCTTTTCCTTGTACGTTGCACTTAAAAACGCCAAAAATACTGTTCATCTCCCGCTTGTTTTAAGAAACGATTGGTAATAAATAATAGAATAGTATTTTTTGAGTTATCACTTATATTTTAGGAACAAATTTTTTCTCCAAAAATAAATTTTTTCACCCAACAAACGTTCCGTTTTATCTTAATTTTCTCTTAGTTTCCTTATGGCAAAATTACAGTCTGACTTAATTTCTAGCTAAAACTAAAAATAAAATATTTATAATTTTTTTTTTAAATTCATCACCATCCAGAATGAAAAATAAATAAATAAAATATTTGTATGGTTCCTCTATATCTTTGTAACATTGTACCTATATTTTTTGATGTTGTAACATACTGAACTTTTAAATAAAATGGTATGTTTTTTATAAATAGTTTTATGATCAGGATCACTACAATAACAATATTTCAAATTTAAATAAAATATATTTTTAATTTCAATGTAATATTTCTTTATATACTTTATTTAGAAATCAATAGTTCTGAAACTTGTAGATCTGATGACTATGAGTTACTTTTATCTTGCGATTTATCATTTCGATAAAATATGCCGTCCATGTTAGATTGTTTTTTTTGCCGAAATTTAACTTGAAATGTAATAAAAGTTACACCAATTATAACAACTTAAAAAACATAAAGCGCAAAAAATATATTTTATTTATTTTAATTCTTTATTTTTATGATTTGAGAATAATAATAAGAATAAATTATTCCATTACTCACGATATTCGCATCTGTCTCCACGATACCCAGTTGGGCAGAGACAGGAGTTGTGGCCCAGACATTTCCCACCGTTCTTACAGTCAGGACTGCATATTGCTGAAATTTAAAAATACCTGTTAGAAAACTATTTTATTTTGGACAGTAACTTTAGTAACTAAATCAGTTCAATCTATGTCAACAAATTTTATTAAGACATCAACATACAAAAAAAAAAAATTATCGACGCGTTCTATTAATTTTACAATGTAACTAAATCCTTAATAAATTTCATAATGTTTCAAAAAAATTTATTGCATTTTATGTATTGTACAAAAACATCATAAATTTGGATATATTTCATAAAACTTTCATACAGGTGAATTTCTGATCTGAAGAATGTATATAAAAAAATCTATATCAACAAAACATTGCATAAATATTTCCAAAATTTTTTAATGATTAATACAGTTTATAATTAATTATTACAAAAAAGCTCGCAATTAAAGAAAAATTTTATAAATTTTGTAAAAACGTCTCAATTAGAAATATATTATAGCCTTTACCAAGCATATTAATCTGGATAAAAAAATTACCATTAAGATGTTTTGGACTGAGTAAATTATTATTATACCTTATAAATATTCTCTTAATTTTTTTCAAATTTTTGTCATCAATGGCGTTAATAATGTTAATAATGTAATAGATTACAGAAAAAAGAAACACTTTTGAAAACGAAAATCTTAATCAACTATGCATTTCATAAAGATTACAAAAACATTTGAATAACCTTTTTATTCAATAAACTTTTCTAAACCCACTCAGTTTAATAAATGTAACAGATTTAACAAGAACATCTCTAATTCAATATATTTTTAAACTTTACAAAAACATCTTTACTTATGCATAAAAATGCTTATGTGAGTAGTTTAAATTTGATAATATGTTTTAGTGATTTTTCAGAAAATAAACCGTGTCACGACTACACGATATAAGGGATCTGAAAATGGGTTAAGGTTAATTCATAAATGGGATTAATTACGACAAAACTATGTAGTAGTTCGAAATTACACGAAGAAAGGACCATCAAAAAGATCACGTAATAGGTTAAGGCTTGGCGAATGATGATAAATTTATATAGAAATTTCCTCGTCAAACAGTTCTATACATTGAATGATAAATTGAGAGCCAAGTTCTACACTGAATGCGTTTTGAAGACGAGAGTTCTTAGTTAAAAGAACAAATATATCATGTGTAATAATCATCCATATGTTGTAAATGGATAATGAAGTGTTGTGTACATATTGCATACGTTGATTCATATGTTGTATTCCATGAAATAAACATAATTAAATTAAAATTCTAGGTTCTTAAAGAAGAAAAATTTTTAATAATCAGTTTTTAAAAGTTAAAAAATGCAAAATCTTTTAAATGTATGTTACGAAAGAATACATTTATACATAATTTGTATTAAAAAAATTCTGTATGACTGTGGTATAAAATTGGCGAGATTTAGAGTCAGACTTTTTGTTGAATAAAATGCTTACCTTTTAACAAAAGTTTAAGTATAGACTTGCCGAATGTGGTAAAATGTAACAGTTCCTACAACTCAGCTTTTTAGTTTTTGCGCTTGAATTTTGAAAGCAAATGATTTTTTTTATTATTCTGATTTTACAATGATGAAAAAAATGTAAGAAATTTTGTTGCCAAATTTTTGATTCAAGCTATCCCATGAAACTATTTTATTTATTTTTACGAGTTGCATACTTTCTGGTCCATAAAAGTTGAAAAATATCTTCTATAAAGAATAAAAAATGAAATTTCTATACAAAAATAAAAATTACATTTCTATATTTGAAATAAATAGTAAATGGAATTTACATATTTTTTAAATAGATTAATCTAAAAATATTACATCACATAATAATTATATTCATATAATTTTTTTCCGTATATGATGCTTGCATTTTTATTTTATTTTTTAATTTAGTAATAACACTTACATGAAGATAATAAGTTTTAAATTTTTGATCAACTTAATTATTATTCATTTCATAAACAGTATTAAAATATTTTAAAATCAAAGAATAATAATTTATTAATTATAAGGTGGGCTTTCAAAGATGTTAAAAGAAGTGTTCTTTCAGTAATTAAGTTTTTTACGCGGCAGTGGCATATTACGTCTTAAATATTTCATGGTCAAAAAATATGGTTACCTTTGAGAAATGTTTAAAATCTGAAATTTTTTAAAATGAAAATTATCTTGTTGACCAAGTATAAAAAATTGTTTTGAAAGAGTAAACATTCCATTCGATTTTCTCAAAGCATAAAATACGCCTGAACGAAAGATAAAAGAGTATCGCCCGGAGGACCCAAATAAAAAAATTCTTTAAAAAAAGGAAAGAAAAAAAAATTCAATGGATGTGGTGTCTTTTTAACTACGTCGAAGTTTTTTCTTTCTAAAAAAAGAAAACTAAGTCCTAAGAAGAAAAACAGGAATCGATTTCTGCTTTTATCCAAGGTACTTTTATAAAAGCAAACGTAAACACGAAAGGTATATAGGACTTAAAAAAATATTCCATTCCCTTCAAACTATAGTTTGCAACTTTTAATGTCAACCCTTTGACGCAGAAGGTATCCCTTTTATATTTTTTTACTCTAACACTCTGATTACCAGAAAATTATATTTTCTTGTTTTTTAATAATAAAAAACAGTCTAAAAAATCAGTAAAATCTGCAATAAATCAGCCTAAGAAACAGTACTAAAAATATGTTAAATTATAGGACTTATATTTGTACTGAAATATAAAATCTAAAAAAAAAAAGAAGTTTAAAATTTTTTTTCTCATTATTATTAAAAAATTTATCAATAATTTATTTTGTAAATTAAAACAATTTTAATGATGAATATATTTCTCTCTTACATCCAAATAACTGAAAATAAGTACAAAATTGAAAGATGGTTATTTGGTAATGAGCCGTGCTTGATGGATTAAACTTTTAACGTAGAAATAGACACCGGTTCAAGCTTCAGTGGTATTTCATAACCATCAAGTATTAAAATACTAAATATAATATTTTTTCTTTATTTTGACCTAAATTAGTACAAAATAATGAAAAAAGTTTGAAAAAATCTGTTTAAAATAAAAAAAATTCGACTAAAAAGTGTTTAAAAAAAAGCTTTTGACAAATTATTAATAGGAAGATGCATGCAGCATGTAATTGATTAGAAGAATTTCAAATTGATGACAAAATTTTTAGTTCTAATTATAAGTATGATAGTTTATGATTACAATTGTAATCGTAATTATAGCAGATCGTTATTAAAAATATGCACAAACTAATATTTCTCTAGTTTTAGTTTTGATTTTAGACTGTCATGATTATTGCAATTTTGATTATAACCAATTAACAAGTAATAATTCTACGAATACAGTAGTAATAGTTATTACAAATATTTGGGTGATATTAAGCATAAATAATTATGATGATTTAGCAATTAATTAATCATAATTACAATTGCAATTTTGGTTACAAGTAATCATACACGTAGCAGTGATTACAATTAATCATGAATGTACGTAAAATTGATTGCAAATAACTAAGATTGGATGTAGCCATCACTACAAATAATCATTTTGATATATAATTTCGAATTTAAGTGATTAGTATAATTAATTTGATTATAATTTTATTCATAACATAATTATCATTTGGGTGATGTTTTTTTAATCATCAATATTCCAAAATTACATCATTTCAGCTTTTTATTTTCATTAAGTTTCAGCTTTTAATTTCATAGATTTCCCCCTGCTCGCTGGCGCTCACCAACCCCCGAAACTGTTTTCGCAGTTCATTTCGGATTGCTTCGCAATATGCTCGCTTTGCTCGCTCATTGGATACGTTCTTAACGTCTAGTTTTTGTATACCTTTTTGAATACTGAAGTTCCGAAAACTTTTCACTGTAGAAAATTCTAGACCTGTACATTTCAATATTAATTTAAAATTGCAAACAGTTCGCATATTTTTCTTAATCACACTATTCTAAATTTCGGTTGTTGAGAAAAGTAACTGTTGTAAGTTTTGTTTTAAAGTCCTTCCCACCAGAGGGCTGAAGCCATGTGTTGCAAAACAATATGAAATAGTAGTCTGCCACTGAACGCCGGATGTAAAGCATCGGCTTTGATGAAGATAATTTTGTATTTTTAATTCTCTGAAGGGCGCCACCTTAATAATATGGAATTTGTAAAATAAATGCATATATTTTTGATTGTTGATGAAGCCCTTCATTTTGTGTTTTCATCAGTGTTCAGAAGCAGAACAACTATAAGTTTTTTATTTTATAACAAAAATATAAAATGTATAAAAAACAAAGAAAAGAGTAAGAAAATGAGCACAGTCATAGAAAAAGTTAAAATTATAATATAGTATTTGTCAGTTAAAATAAAACTTTTTGTTTAAGTCATTGCTAACAATTCAAATTTCTCCGAGGCAATTCTAAAGTACAAATTAAGGTAGTATTGTTAAGTTGAAACACAATATTTTTAGTTTTGATGTCAACAATACAATTCAATTTTTCACAAAAACGATTGTTTTCATTGTTAAGTTCAATGTCTACAATTCAAACTTTTCTGAGGCAACTCTTAACCTCTAAATATTATTTTTTTTTATGTACACATTTCTGAATGTCAGTTTTCAACCACAAAACAACTGAAAGTCCTCAAATTTAGCATGAAGTTGTAAAATGTAATGAAAGAGGGTCATAGCAATAATGAAAGTAGAAGTAAAGTTAGTACTGTAAAATTAAAACAATATTTTTAATCAATGAGCCGAGTTCTTCAAGAAGCAGTTGTAGAAGTAGGTTCTTTATTTAAAAATTTTTGTAGAATTTCTTTAAGAACAGAATTGTTAATTTGAGCATTTGGTGATACAACACTTTTAGAATTGAAGGATTTGTTACGTCAAGCGCTCAGGTATCATAATTTTGATCTAGTTGC